>NC_073695.1:205925280-206067780 GCF_029784165.1 Wyeomyia smithii | reverse complement strand
ATTTTCCCTTCCGAAAAATGCTTCCTTTCAATCTCCAGTCAAGAAACAACACATGCTGTCGCATATGTTGCACACTGCACATGTTAGGCCGTGAACATACACAAATGCGTCTTGAAATTACATCACGAACTGTAAACTGCGTTAGATAAAAACACAAACATTGGCTTTCTTGCAAGCCACACATACTCATCGCTTCATGGAAACTCATTTGGACCTGTTTGAAGATACAGAACTCGTGCCCATCTAGAATAACATTCGTAGCTTTGGCAACTCTGGTCACACGGTATTATTTCCATTTTTTGGTACATACTCCCATTCCAAGTGAACATTGGGGAACGAAACAATGGTGTTTCTAATTGGACATTTGAGGTTGACGGTTGAGATTCTTATTATGTGTGAATAAAGAGAACAGAAATGAATCTGATCGCTGCATCAATACAAATGCAGCCAGTGAAGTCTTGCTAACACATGCATTGCAGTTCTTGGTTGTATGTTCTCCTGCAAATCACATACAAGCGTGTGGTCGTCAAAATTTTTGTTACTTTTTGGTTATTATTCTTTGTGTATAATGCGCGGTCATAAGATACAATAAATGATAAAATGTTGCTCAAAAGCAAAAAAATCTTTCCCGTTTGCGTTGGGTGTAGGAACAATTTGTTGAAAAGAAAGCCAACACCAATGGTTTCATGTCTTGATTGGGAATTGATCACCCAAATCTTTTTCACGAGTGCTCGTTAACTTCTCAAGGCCTGCTTGGCAGTGCCTACTTCTTCATTCTTGACCGTTTTAGTCATTTCCCATAGGCTCCATTATTTTCACCTACCGTACTGCATCAAATTTCGAACACTTAAGCTATGATGTAACTTCTTGCACTAAAAAATCAACTCAAAATGAGTTTTCAGTCGATTTTAAAGGTTTGATATGCTGGTTATTTTATTTTTGTTTCAATTAGGTACTATTTACATAGATTCAAACATGTTTTGTTTATCAAATTAACGAGAATCCAGAACTCGGCTTTGATTCAAATTCCGAACTTTTCAATGTAATCACTAAGAGATACATAGGCAAACCGTCTGAACACTGACTGTCACTTTTTTCAACGCCTGCTGATTCCCTGGAAGTGGTCCTGCAGTGAAGGGCTATACATCACTGAGTAAAGGACATTGCGAGGAACGAAATAGTATATAATAATTATACTTTTGATTAATATAATTATAGTAATGTGGTTTTTATTCCAAAGTGTTCGAAGTTTGAGATTGTTCTGAGTTTAAGTCAAAACGGTACTGACCTGTTTTAACATAATTTTTTTTACTTATAACAAATACTGACTTTTGTTTTTTTGGCATTTTTGACATTATTAGCCTTCTTCGTCCACTTTTAGTGTTGTTTTTGAGTTTTGATCTATGACCTTTTTGGACATTTTGTGTTCTTGTTTTGTACGTTAGTTTTTCCTTTTTCCTATACTCAATTAAAAGGTAATAAACATTTTGGACATTTTGGAAATTATTTGATTTACTTTACGAACAAATTTCATTTTTGTCTAAACTTATTTGATATTTTTTATTTGTTCTGACATAGGGTACCGAATGTCTTCGGCAGCTCTTAATTTTAAATTATGACTTGAAACCAATACCTTGAAATTTCCAGCTTTCTATCATAGAGTTGAAGATAGATTCGCACAGAAGAAGGTACTTCTTACTTATTTGATTTCTACGAAGAGCAAACAATGTTTCCACCAATTGCGAACTTCCGGTGAGGGTCACTACAAAAAGCTGGAGCACAAAAAACAGGAAACATGCGTGATTTCATCGGTTAGAATGTTTGCAATTCTACCCCATTTCTAGGCCATCTTCGATCTGACGCTAACCGTCATCCTTCTGTACACGCTGTATTTTTTTGCTCCGCAGCAGTCAACTGGATGCTTTACAATCGTTTTATCCGGAAAACCGTACGGCAAAGGTAATCTAAACCGAAGAGAGTGCTCTCTGCTATCGAAAGGGGAAAAGCGACCTCAAAACTACCATTCTGTCAGTTTGGCTTCATAACCTAACTTGCCGGGTTGAATAGACACGCCATTCGTTCGTTAGGACCGACGTTTCTTGATCTTGGCCAGGATTCCTTCAGATTACCAACATACGCACTCACGGGAAAAGGTACTGCTCATCCTTTAAACCCATCAACAAGTCAGTGGAATATTTAGTACGATGGAATTCAGAGACGGCCACACAACGGATGTGGAACGAGAAGAGTTCCCCATCCCGCCGGGATGAATGTAAATATGTAGTGCAAATCCATCCTTCTTGTTTCGCACGTGAAAGGCAGAAGCAGAGTCCTGACAGGGATTTGCTTGCTTTTGCTGTGCTGCTTTTGTGTGCAGATCAGTTGTGAAGACCGTTTGTTAAATGAATAGTTTTTATTCAGGTCCACCCCTTTTCGCACTCTTGCCTGATTCTGTTCTGAGTAAGTGTGGAATAAGAGTAAAATGATTCTTTGGGCAAGAAAAAAAATCGCTGATGATGCGTTCAACCCTCCTGCGTGCCACGGTGCTGCACGTATTGGATATGCATCAACATTTAACTATGAAAACATCGTTTGGGGAAAACAGAAATGATGAAAAATATTGACGCACACACGCGGTGCCTCCTCCTGTCGGACAGGGATGCTGTTTGCAAAAAGGGATCACTTTGGAAGGGGAATTGAACTTACATTCGGTGTGTAAATTTCAAACCGAAGCGAATGGGCGCTTTATTGCCGAAAAGCATATGGTGCATTTATTATTGGCTTCGGATTGGTTCGGTATGGGTCCATAAAAATGAACTGCCTAGTTTTTGCTTCCGTTTCGCGCCGGTTACCAGTTTACCAGAGCAATCCGGTGCAGGCGTTTTTTTTTGTCTTCCTTGGTGCGAGAACGGCAGGCTCGAAACAAGCGCCGGGAAACGGGGTCAGTGTGCCAGGGCTCGGTCCGGTGCGAGTCAGCGAAATTTTTGCCGATCCTACTAATGGCATGCGTTCGATTTCAATATTTTCTTTACCAATATACGGAATATCCATTTTCATGTTTCATGCATGAATTGGGAAGCAGTCATATTTCATAGAGCTTTTCGGTGGAAGTGTTTGCTTGCAGCTCGCATTCTACAAATGTTTCGATCCTATCATCATGGGTGTTAGGCAGTTTTTACGTGAACGATTTGCGGAATACTTCCAGCTGATATTTTAGTATGTTCTGGTATTTGGAGCTGGGAACTATTTCAGCTTTGTTTCGATGGAATAAACTAATTGAATGCAATGCGAATCCGGATAACAAAAAAGAAACCAGGCTCGAAAACTTTATTAACTGTATGCATGTGAAATATTCCAACAATTCCATCATCGAATCAATTTGAATGAAAATTTATATTTTCACCACATGCGATATTGGCGAAGTAATTCAGTCCGTTACTTCAAGGTTTTCTGCAAGGAAAACTTTCCTTGCTCTTCGATAATATTTCCACCTTCGCAAAACTTTTTGAAAAAAAAAAATTCCTCCCGTCTGAAACATACCCGTGGGTTTGACACAGCACTGACAGCGTAAGTTATAAAACAGCGGAAAAATTAACCTCCGAGCAGTCTGCAAACGACGGTTGATGGAAACCGGGAGGAAAACTTTTTATCACTTTTAGCCTCTGCACCTCACCTTAGCCGTCGCGCTTTAGCACCGTTCCTTACCGTGTGCACAAGTGAAAGATCTCGCTTCTTATCGGGCCGGCTTGTTTCCACCCGATAGATTTCCCACGTTCCTCGTTTACTCGCGCCAGCGAGAGTGGGTGTTAAGGCGGAATCTGACTGGGTGGAGGGGGAGCAGCAATAGCTGCAGTTCATGCTCTGTAAGTGGCGCGCTGTGAAGGAAAATAAGACGCGCCACCAACGAAGCATCGAGCGATCGAACTACAGTAATGATAGGAGTTGTGACGGAGCTGTATTTTGGGGAAATTTGGAGGAGGTTTTTAAACTGTTCGTCTTGTAAGTACCATCCAAATTTTGAACAGAATTCCTTGTTGATGTGCTTTCGAAAATTGGTAATTGATTTGAATAAAAATAACAATAGTTCAAAGGGATCGATTTTCATCCTTTTTCAAGAACGAATCTTTAAAACATACAATCAAATAACATAAGTTAGAATATATTGGTAATCCAACTTCGACTTGGTTTACGTGAGAATACAACTTTAGTAGACTAGTAAATAAACAACATGTCTTAAAAAGCCATCGTAATATTTACCACTTTGGAATGACAGAACGCTCCAATTTTTGAACTTCAATTTTAAAACAATGTCATAGGTATATGTTGAAAAATTTAAAATACTTTAAAAAAGAAATTAACCTGCAATTCGGTGTTCATAAGATCGCATTACTTTTCAACTAACTTCTAACAAGAAGGCATAAGAGTTGCTCAATCGTACGTTAGTAAACTTGAAATAGTAGAAGGGTGGTATCCAAGGCACGACTGCATGACGTAGGAATACGGTATTTTTAAATATTTCGGTGCTTCGGAGAAATCGTCTTTTGCCAATCCTTCGCACGCTTATTTATATGACGAGACATTTCGAGGATTCAGGTGTTCGTACAAATTCTCAATATGTTCGTTTATTCACTGAAAGAAACTGCTTTGCAAACTGCTATCGCTGTGAATCTGTAATAGACGGATTTCATCCCAAATCGTCTCAAGGATTGGCAGCATCCTCTCCGAATTGGTTGTAACTTTTTGGGTGTGAAGACATCACCTAATTAAGCATCTCTGCACACTTACTTTTTCAAAAATTAGTCTAGAATGTCTTCTGAAAAGGGCGAAACTTTTTTGCCGATTTTTTGTAAATCAATATAATTCAAAAACGGTAAATTCTACAAAAAAGTGTTTTATAAGTTACTTTTAGAAAATTGTCTGAATTTTCGTAAAAAAAATATGGAAAAACTATATATCAAGCCCTACACTGAAAAAAAAATGCAATTTAAACACAAAACATCGATTTAAAAAAAAGTCATCTCCGAATTGGCTAAAAAATTTTTTGGTGCAAGACAACATTGTTGGCTACATTTCGTTCATACATCGCAACTTGAGCATAATTAAGGAAAAAAAATTATTCTCTAAAATAAAAAATGAAAATGCAAACTAAAACCAAGGTATATTATTTTTTTAGTGTAAAACACCTTGATAGAATGAAATACTTGTTATGTTGTGTAAATGTCTAATGTCAATAAATTAGGTAATAGAAAAACCAGTGTTTGAGTGTTGTTTTTGATTCTGGAAGCAAAATCCTGCGTGTAGCACGTGGCCGATGTAGAACATAGGTACCAATTAACTAGCTTCATGTACATTTTTCCCGAAATAGTATAATTTTGAAACAAGTACTGGTATGTGCTCCCGTAAACCTCTATGGCTATTGGTGAAATTTCTATTGTCCACCTAATGAAATAAATTCGATAATTCTATAAGGTACTATGAGGTAAATTGGGGTGAAATTGATCACCATTGAAAACCATACATTCTTTCGGCAATGTGCTTTTTTTCCGATATGCTAAAGATAAATGATGATTTCTGTGCAGGAAAATATCATTTACAGCTAGTTTGGAAACGAAAATAACGATATTTCAGGTTAAAATTTGTTTATTTTGGTTCACGAGCTGCTTGTTGATAAATTTGCTCTTCTTTGATCGTCGTTAGACCGATTTCAATTCGGTTTGCTGCAAAAGCTCAAAAACTAGCTCTGAAAATAAAATCTTTGTGGTTTCCTGCGAATTCATCAGTATTTCTTTGATGGTATGGAATGATCATTGTTGAAAATAACATTTTTTGAGCTTTCATCAAACTTTACTCACTTCTTCAAATTTAACGTAATTAAACCTCAACTAAGATTACTTAAAGTAAACATTGCCTAGTCTTGTAAGAGCAATATCTTTTGATTAGTATTTTTTGTGATCAATTCCACCCCACTGATTAATTTCATCCCATTCCACGGTAACTCAAACGCGGTAGCAGACTTGGTATAGGTACTCCTCCGGGCGACCGAAGAGCAAGGTATATTTTACATTTGCACTACGCGGGAATCAAAGGACTCCGCGCGCGCGATTCATCTACACTACACCTGACAAGCAACTGCCCACTCCTATGCATTTTGCACGGCAAAAACGAATCGTTTACACTTCAGCAAAAGAGAAAGCCGAAGTTTTACACCTAAAACCGAAATTTTACTCCGCAAAGCCGAACGATGGCACGCGGCGTCCGTCATATAATTGCCATGGCTGGTGTGATTGATTTTCAAAGCCAAGGTAATTTTTCCCACCATTCAAATGAATATTTCAAGCATTTTTACTGCCTGACTAGACGAGCCGACAGTAGCAAAATGACTCCGGAGATTTCCTGACCAAAGCGCATTAGACATAACTTGTTGACTGCAAATGCAACTGATATATGACAATAAATGTTTATATGAAAAATAGGTACTGAACTTTAATTAGCCACTCTAGTTTTGCAGCTTTTTACAGCCTTTTGCAAACGATCGCATCTTTTCTTTGCCAGTTCTTCACATCTTTTATTTTGTTCAAGATGTCCTTTTCTTGGATCCTGAGGTCAGTGTGACAACTTGGTGGTATGAATAAAAAATTGTGAGTGTAACGAAGAAGTAAGCACGTATGGTCCACGCTCATCCACTAGAACAATATTGAATATACCCAATTGCAACTTATTTCGAACATTTTTTTTTTAAATTTACTCTGCTAATTCCTACAGAAACCAGATAAATATTATTTCTAGGATGTCTTATAAAGGTTAAACAAATTAGAACTAAAACTAAAACTAACATTTTTTTTCAATAAGCGCGCGGTTCGAGTTGTTGTTTGATGCTTTTCAAGTGCCGTCAGGCAGGATCAGATTGTGAGATTGTGTCTTTTAACCCGTGACTTGTCAGCCATCTCTTCCTGCCCAGAAGACTAGTCTTTCTTGGTTAAATATTGAAGGAAACTTATTCCCTTGCCTTGTTCCCTTGATCCAGGATACCATAAACTGGAACATAGGTATACAAAAGTAACGATCTGGCGCCTCGGAGTTCAGCACCACCAAAACATACTCATTGTCATGATAGTTCAATCCACAAACGCAATGATTACTATCCGTGAGCCTAATTCGCAGTAGATGTGCGTCTAACCCGTAGTAGAAGGACGAGGTCTGCCAGTTTAAAGCCGTACTCTGACGAGAAAATTGCAAAAACTTATTGTAGGCAAAGACCTTAGTGTATCTGCTCGTTATTAGGCTTATGTATGCATAAAGAGTTCGAAATACGGTGCTGGTCTAACAAATCAGTCGTCGCGTGTTCGAATTCCGGCTCGGGAGAGACTGTTATAGTTATCCTGAAGCACCATCTAGCTCCATTCTTGGTCATACAAGCCGGTCGTTGCGAAGTCTGCGCCCACCTTAGCTAAAGTGCCTTCTTATTACCAGGAATGGAACAGTGAAATGGGATCCACACTATGGTAATCTGAGAATATTTTTCGGATAAAACATTCTGATGTTCCTGTACGGAGAGTGCTTTGCAACTTTCATCGACGAAGAGCCAAAATAGAAATGAGACTGTTCGTGAAGATGAAATAATGGTCCGTGGGCATTTTTTGCAGCGTAAAACCTCTGTGGTACTTTTGTTTTCTAGTCATTATGGCACAAAATCAACTACTCAACATGTGTGACTCAACAATTTTTTTCCAATATAAAATAGACTAAGCGTAGGTTATTAGTTTTCTCGTTTGGTTTTATTCATCTACACGGTGCACTCGCCGTGTACTCTAGAAATAATACACGCGCACCTCTGAACTAATGCGTGTTCACGGCGTGCGAAAAAAATTCTCTTCGTGCGAATCGAGTAGTCTGCTCCTCGTGCGAGTCGACGGGTACACCTGGTGCAGAGAAATGCCAAGTCTGGCGGTAGGTAATTTTTACCCGAGAGGAGTGCTGCTGCTGGTGTTTTGACTGCTACAATACATGTTTATTCTACCTGCAGAAAATATGTTTATTCTACGTAGGGTGGGTGGGGGCAAGACGGACAGGGTGGGTAAGATGGACATGTGACTTATTCTTAAGCTTAGCGACTTTCTTCCTGCAAAATTGTCTCGGCCAATCTATCATCAAGTTAGTTTATGGTTTTCGAACCACTGTCACCATGGTTACATTCGTCAAATGTGCAATAAATAAACAAACTTTATAACAAAGCTACAAGTTCGAGTGCGGATGTAGTTTTTTTGTGTCAAAAAATAAGATTTTTTTCCAGTAAGTGTCGCGTTTTATTTGATGTTGATCCATTTTTCGGTTATTTGAAACTTGGCTGATCTATTCGCGAAGAGATACAGGTAAAGTATATTGTTATTGAAAAACTATGAAAGTTTGAAAATTGTGTGTACTGGTGGGGTAAGATGGTCCACCACCAGGGTGGGTAAGACGGTCAGTGTTTATAATATTGGTTCTTCAAATTAAGGTATGCCTCGATCCTACAAAAGGACAACTACCCGTCAGACGTGGACCGAAAGTCAGCTGGCTGCTGCTAGACACGAAGTGGCCTGCGGAATTTCGGTTCCTGCTACCGCGGTAAAATACGGTATTCCAAGGACCACTTTGAAGAGGCGAATTGCACTGACAATGGGTATGGGGCCTAAGGAAGCCGTTTTCACTGCAGATAGGAAAATGAATTGGTACAGCATCTCTTGGACTTAGAGAGTCGCTTCTATGGCCTTACTCAAAAGGATGTCCAAAAGCTTGGCTTCGAGCTAGCCGAAAGAAACTTCCTTCCACATCCCTTCAACAAAGTCAAAAAAATGGCAGGGCGCGATTGGTTACTCGGCTTTCTGAAACGAAATCCAAAATTAAGCTTTCGAAAGCCTGAAGCCACGTCTTACGCGCGTGCACGAGGTTTCAACAAACAGGCAGTATATGCTTTTTATAATTTACTCGAGCAATTTCTTAAAGAAGGAAGATTTGCTCCTACCCAAATATATAATGCAGACGAGACCGGAATCAGCACAGTAAGTTCAATAGTTCAGTTCACACCTTTTTAGCTATTTTAAATGAAAATATTCTTCAAAGGTCCCTCCAAAAAAACAAAAAACTGCTGCTTTAAAAGGAAAGAAGCAAGTGGGATCGATTTCCTCTGCGCCGTCCGAAGTTATAGATCAACCTGAAGTACAACCTGTTGAGAATCATGATGAACCTGCAAGCTGCACGGTAGTGAAAAGTGTAGTTGAATCTACGTTGGAAGATGGTTTAATTCCTGGCGACCAAGCTGTTAGTGACATGGAATCATCTTTCAACGTTACGCCTAAAGAAATTCTGCCGCTTCCGAAAATTTCCAGACCCCGAGGCTCGAAAAGGAAGCGCAAAACCGAAAAAGCGGTTGAGATCACATCTGACTCATACCGCCAAGAATTAGCGATAGCTGAAGCTGCAAAAGAGATAAAACTCATCAAGAAGATGAAAAGGCCAATTAAACGTGTCAAGCGAGAAATTGTTCCGGAGGATTCACTTTGCGATCAATGCGGAAATTGTTTTTCTGATTCTGTAGATGGCTCAGGATGGGGCAGATGCATCAAATGTGACATTCGGTTTCACGCGACATGCCATTACGCTGAAATTGTCTGCAATGCATGCGCCTAATTGATCGAATGGGCGTGCTACTAAGCTTTGATGAACGGAATTTGTTTTTTTTTTGTTCTGAGCTACTGGCTGTCACCAATAATTGCTTGTGATTTATTCCGCTGTATAATAAATAAAATAATAAATAAAATCATTCAGTTCGATAAGATTGAAACTGCCTCTGAAAAACTGATACAGGACCTTGTGAAACCCTGTTACCGGAATGTGCCCAGTGAGGCCAAAAACTTTAAAATATCCTCCATGTGTGTTTTCGTTTCACGTTTCGCTAATTCATAACGTTATAAAAGCTCAACTCGTCTTTATTTTTAATTTTCTTAACATGGCCGTCTTACCCACCCTACCTGTCCATCTTACCCACACCACCTGTCCGTTTCACCCGCACACTCAAAAAAGCGAACTCTGCAATCTTTTTTTTATTGTTTCAAAAAACGTACAAAACGATTTTCAATCGTGAAACCAAATACTACGCATCAAAGTGCTTGTGTCAAACTAAAGTGTAAAGAATTAAGATCCCAAAAAATATGATGTTCTACACATACAAATTTATTGTTTCCTTAACATGTCCGTCTTGCCCCCACCCCCCCCCCCCTACGTATCTTTAACCTATTGTATCTGTTGTGATATGTATGCACGTTACAAACCTGTTTAAAAACGAAGCAACGCAAGAATTCGAAGATCCACAACTATCAACAAGTAAAAGTCCGCAAGAACCAACATGTGAAAATCTGCAACCACCAACAATTGATGCTGAGCAGCCATTAACAAGTTGTGAAGAGATTAATGACAAGCTAGGTAAGAATGTTATTACTTTCATAGAAATAATAACAAATGCAATAAGTTAATTTCTAACGCTCCATAATATGCACGTATTATTATATAAATATTTTTTAAACTTATTTTGCAGGGTTCGCAGGGCTGCAGGGTTCGTACAATGTGGAAAAATTTATTAGCATCGTGCAAACACTGGAAGTTTCCTCAATTTCGACCAGGAGCATGAGAAGTACCGATTATCGTATAGATGAAAAAAAAAAGTACCGATTATCGTGTTAAATAATAGTATGAGGGTGGTATTCAAGACACGACCGCATGACGTTGACTACCGTATTCTTATATTCCATTAAAACAAATAGTAGAGGGAATTGCAATGCTTCTATTACAAAACTTTGAGGCACCAAAAGGTACCAGTTGCCGATTATTCTCGTTTACTGGTTAGTCCATCCAGAAATCCAGACATTTTAGTATTTTGCAGAAGCCATCTACTACTAACAGTCACCAGCATTACGGGTGAAACCGGCACGAGATGACCGTATTATTTTGTCTTTCCTCCTTCCAGCTGCTAACACCTAGCGTCCGTATGTAACCGGTACGGTTTGATAATGAAACTGATGGGGTGAAATGTTCGAGCGGTACCTTTTATACCAAGGCTTCGTCAGTTAGTTAGAAAGAAGGAGGGGCCAGGTAGAAAATGGATTGCCAAGGAACGCAAATAAACATCGATAACAAAAAGTGACAACAACAATAACAATAAAGTCAGATCGATTGTATCCGTTAGTGTCGACTGTGCTTGGGAAGAGAGGTAGTGATTGGCTGCGCGGTATGATTTAGACAATCGATATTATTTACCAATTTTTCAATAGTGTATCTCAAACAATAGTTTGTTTTTGTTACATAAATTTAACCGTAAAAGAATTTCTGATCGATTGATGCCAAAACCTCGGAAACCTGATTATGAATGACTTAAAAATAAGCGTTCAAAACCTGACCACTTTTTCCTGGTTTTCCCTGGTTGAATTACTAGATTTTCAAATTCAGGTGCCCAACTTCGATATAGACGTTAGTCAACGTCAAAAATCTACGGAGATCACGCAGGCAGTGCGACGAAACATATTCGGCATAGATTCAATAGACATGGCTAAGCAGGAAGCATATGATGAAATGATTATGCAATTATTGGAGAAATTTAAAGCTTCTACTACAAGCAGGAATGACTAGGTAAAAATATGGTCAGTACTACCAAAATCGTGGTCCATCGCTAAAATAGTGAAGGAATTCGATGCGTCGCCATATATAGAGAAACAGATGAAAACACTTGTTAACGATCAGGGTATACTTTGTATCCCTTATTAGAAATGTGGGCGTACAATCAGTGAAATTGATAAAAAATCGGTAATAGTTTTTTTTAACAATGATGACATTAGTAGACCACGGTGCTCCCACAGACCGTTATTATAAAAAAAGCACCAAAAAATCTGAGTACACCATTTGATTTGTTATGACGTCCAGAATCTCTGGTCAAAATTTCAAAATCATCGTACGGTACATTTTTGAGTAATGCGCTTTTGTAGGTCATAAAGTACAAGAAAGTGATATAAAAATGAATTACTTTTTCTACAAGCATCGTAGCACCTTATGGTCTTCGGTAGAGTTTTTCGCAAGAAAATTTCCTGCAAGTATCATGTATCATTATATTTTTAGGAGCCAACTGGAAATTTATAGAGAATAAGTTATGAAAAAGTAGATTTTCCCATATAAAATTGTATGGAAACTTTAAAAATCGGGCGCAAATTTATAGTTCCACCGATCGACCTGACCCACCCTAGTGTGTATGCACAATCTAACACTTTAAAAGTAGTATCACAGGCAGAAATAATGGAAAAAATGTCGTGTAATCTTTCTATTAGGACATCAGATTGTTATTTGCGTTTTTGCAAGCAATGTTCCTCCAAACATACTGTCGAAGAAGAACTCCATTTACAATCAGAGGAAAATATTAACGGGGATATTATTTTTCAGCAGTGGGTGACCACTGATCGTTGCAACTTGGAAACCTTTATAAAGCCTGTTGACGAATTTATTTCGTATTTCGTTGAGGAAATGATGACTTCATTTACAAAAAACAGTCTTCATTTCTTAAGGACAGAAAAGATTCGTTGGCTGAAGGTGAAATTCTTGTGATTTGCGACTTTTACTCATTTGGTATCCAAAATGCAGCTCGGGGTTATCATTGGAATAATTCTCAAGCAAGGAATGTTAAATGTAACTTTCATTGTAATATCAGGAGTTTTGACGCATGATACTGTGGCAGCCCAGCTATTCATATCAAAATAATTAATTTCATTAAACAGAAAATTATTTTCTCAAAAATAATTTTTATGTCAGATGTAGCAGCCGCTCATTATAAAAACAAAAAAAAAATTGCGTGCCTATGTGATTTCAAATTAAGGCATAAATTAAAAGTAGAGTGGCACTTTTTCGCAACATCACATGAGAAAGGTCCCTATGATGCAATCGGAGGTACTCTCAAATGAATGGCAAAGAGAGCAAGTCTTGCCCGAGATTACGGAAATACTATTAAAACTCCAAGAGAACTTTACGACTGGGTAGTTCAACAAACAGAAAAATGTATAACTAAATTAAATTTCTGCTACATATGCAAAGAGCAGTACACAAAAATGAACTAGAAGAACTATTCAGTCAAGTGAAACCTATACCTGGAACACAGAAATTTCATAGTTTTGTACCTCTAATTAATAATCAAATAGCAGTTAAAAGATATTCTAGTTCAGAAGATGACCCAAAAATATTTACTGTATTTAGTAGTAGTAAGAAATAGATGCTAAGTGATTATGTTTGAAAATAAAACATTTGAATTATAAAGTAAAAAAATCGAATTTTGCTTCCACACTAACACCATTTTCATAGGTAAATTTATCAGGTAGGTTCATAAGATGTGAGAAGCATTCATATCTGTAATACAATGAACTTTAGGTACATGCATACACATAATATATTGAAATTAGGCATTGAGTTTTACTTGTTTTAAATTGTTCAAAACTAAAATAATCAAAACATAACAAGTATTTCATTCTATCAGGTTGTTTTACACTGAAAAATAATATACCTTAGTTTTAGTTTGCATTTTTATTTTTTATTTTTGAGAATAACTTTTTTTCCTTAAATATGCTCAAATTACGATGTATGAACGAAATGTAGCCAACAATGTTGTCTTTCACCAAAAATTTTTTTACCAATTCGGAGATAACTGTTTTTAAAAAGCGGTGTTTTGTGTTTAAATTGCATTTTTTTAGTGTAGGACTTAATATATATTTTTTTTCATATTTTTTATGAAACTTCTGAAAATTTCCTAAAAGTTACTTATAGAACACTTTTTTTGTAGAATTTACCGTTTTTGCCCCCCAGATGGTCTCGTCATTGCCCCCAGCTGGTCTCGAGGTACGATGCTGGCCTAACAAGCCAGTTGTCGTAGGTTCGAGTCTCGGCTCGGGAGAGACTGTTAGTGTCAGTAGGATCGTAGCGCTAGCCCCGCAATTGTCCTGTACACTCAATAATTGGCTGCGAAGTCTATGTATAGTAAACAGAAGGTCAAGTTCCGAATCGGAATGTAGCACCAAGACTTTGCTTTGCTTGTACCGTTTTTGAATTATATTGATTTACAAAAAATCGGCAAAAAAGTTTCGCCCTTTTCAGAAGACAGTCTAGACTAATTTTGGAAAGAATAACTATGCAGAGATGCTTAATTAGGTGATGTGTTCACACCCAAAAAGTTTCAACCAATTCGGAGAGGGTGCTGCCAACCCTTGAGACGATTTGGGATGAAATCCGTCAAAGGCGATTCAAGAGCAAAGTACGTTTAAAATACAGTTGGAAACATTCCTCAACATTGATGAACCCTGGTAAATCTGCAGTCAAAAAAAACTAATGTTGCTAAGCTAAGGTTGACTCGATGCTGCAATCACTATTAGGTATCAGATCATAAAATATTCTTTCCATAAAAACTCGAATAGCTCAACAACGAAGATAGGATTTTTGCGTCTGTAGGCAGTTTTTTCACATAAAACTCCCCATATTTCTGTGGTATAGGATGGTTGCTGGCATAAAGTTCAGCACGTTTTCTAAAGGTTTAATTTCAGAAAACACCAATATTAAGTATTTTAAGAAGAGCTAAAAAAATTTTAACAACGAAATTTCAGCCACAACTCAGTCAACATTTTCATACATATAATAATGTTTCGATTTCAATATCCGCACTCATATGTATCATACAAACTCGCATTTGATGCACAAAAACAACATAAGCGTACTATTCTGGAGGCGATATACTAGTTGAGGAATAATGGTATGCAATTCAATGATATATGTATTTATCTACTATATAAAAATGGAATTCCGTAACGCTTGATCTTATTGATATTATTCCCTCAGTCTCTGTGGTGTACAGTAATCATCATCATTTTGAATCGTTCTAAATCAAAAATAATAAGCGGTGACATGTAGGTTTTTTAACATGAAAATGCTCGCTGATGTTCAGGAAAGACATTAGTTATAAAAAAATAGTTATCTAATTACTAAAACTTGAGATATTATTCACAAAACTACGTAAAACATGCAAAATTATGACTTTCTGTGCTAAATTTGCCTCTAAATAAAAATTCAAAGCGATGACATATGATTCTTTTTTCACTAAAATGTTTGTTAATGTTCAGGGAAGACATTCGAGGAAAAATAATTAGTATCTGATTACTAAAACTTGAGATATTATTCACAAAACTACGTAAAACATGCAAAATTATGACTTTTTATACTAAATTCGTCTCCAAATCAAAATTCAAAGCGATGACAGGTGATTCTTTTTTCATTAAAATGTTCGTTGATGTTTAAGAAAGATATTTGAGAAAAAATAATAGGTATCTAATTACTAAAACTTGAGATATTATTCACGAAACTACGTAAAACACGCAAAATTATGACTTTCTGTGCTAAATTTGCCTCTAAATCAAAATTCAAAGCGTTGACATATGATTTTTTACACTAAAATGTTTGTTAATGTTCAGGAAAGACATGTGAGAAAAAATAATTAGTATCTGATTACTAAAACTTGAGATTTTATTCACAAAACTACGTAAAACAAGCAAAAATATGCTGAATTTGCCTCTAAATCAAAATTTCAAGCGATGACATGTGATTTTTTTTACATTAAAATGTTTGTAAACGTTGAGAAAAGACATTTGAAGGAAAGTAACAAGTATCTGTTTACTAAAACTTGAGATTTTATTCACAAAACTACGTAAAACTTGCAAAATTATGACTTTTTATGCTGAATTTGCCTCTAAAACAAAATTTAAAGCCATGACATGTGATTCTTTTTTCATTAAAACGTTTGTTAATGTTTAGCAAAGACATTTGAGGAAAAATAAATAGTATATGATTACTAAAACTTGAGATATTATTCACAAAACTACGTGAAACATGCAACTTTATGAATTTTTATGCTGAATTTGCCTCTAAATCAAAATTTAAAGCGATGACATGTGATTTTTTTACATTAAAATGTATGTAAACGTTCAGGAAAGACATTTGAAGGAAAGTAACAAGTATCTGTTTACTAAAACTTGAGATTTTATTCACAAAACTGCGTAAAACAAGCAAAATTATAACTTTTTATGCTGAATTCGCCTCTAAATCTAATTTCAAAGCGATGACATGTGATTTTTTTTCATTAAAATGTTTGTCAACGTTCAGGAAAGATATGTAAGGAAAAATAATTAGTATCTGATTACTAAAACTTGAGATATTATTCACGAAACTACCGAAAACACGCAAAATTATGGCTTTCTGTGCTAAATTCGCCTCTAAATCAAAATTCAAAGCGTTGACATATGATTTTTTTTCACTATAATGTTTGTTAACGTTCAGGAAAGACATTTGAGGAAAAATAAAATGTATATGATTACTAAAACTTGAGATTTTATTCACAAAACTACGTAAAACAAGCAAAAATATGCTGAATTTGCCTCTAAATCAAAATTTCAAGCGATGACATGTGATTTTTTTTACATTAAAATGTTTGTAAACGTTGAGAAAAGACATTTGAAGGAAAGTAACAAGTATCTGTTTACTAAAACTTGAGATTTTATTCACAAAACTACGTAAAACTTGCAAAATTATGACTTTTTATGCTGAATTTGCCTCTAAAACAAAATTTTTTTTTTTCTACAAAGTTTTGTGGATTAAAAAATGGCGACTTCCGGTTTCAGGAAAATAACCTAAAGTGATATATGGCCAACAATTTCAATACTTCCGAAAGTGGACCTCCATACGTCATTTTACAGCGATGACACATTTTTTTTTCATTAAAATGTTTGTTAACGTTCAGAAAAGACATTTGAAGAAAAATAACAAGTATCTGATTACTAAATTTGATATATTATTCACAAAACTACATGAAACATGCAAATTTATGACTTCTAAAGTGATATTTGGCCAACAATTTTAATACTTTCGAAAGTGGAACTCCATACGTCATTTTGAAATCCAAAATGGTGACTTCCAGTTTCTGTAAATCAGCCCAAAATCACAAAAAAACAATCCAATATGGGTATTTCCGTTCTGCGCGTTCTCAGAGTATTGAAGTAGGGTATCGAACGTCTTCGTCAGTGGTTTTCTTCGGTAGTTTTACTGGCGCAATCTTATGCAAAAAAGGTCCGAAGAAAACCACTGACGAAGACGTTCGACACCCTACTTAAAGTGATGATGGAAGTATAAGATGTAAATTATATTTATGAAGTGAGTTGAGCTAATGCAGCAAAAAATCTATCTTTGAAACCTTTGATCCCGAGCATCGCCGGGAATGTTCAACTAGTATTCGATAATATCCGATTGAAAGTGATTTGTTTCACTCTGTCTTATAACTCTAAGCCTACAATCATAAGACTTAATCATTATATATAAATAAAGATGAATTTCTGCGCATGATAGCTGGTAGCGTGGTATACGATTTAGACTTCCTTGAGATGTAATTGCGATAATTTTAATGCATTGATATACGATTCGTGGTTGACTGGGAACAAGCCGTAACATTTTTTTTCTTTTAGTTTGGAATCCAAGGGATGTTTGAAAATATATTTGGATTCGGTTTTACAGGATTTTAAAATGATAAAATATTTGAAATAAAATGCTTGAAAAATAAATTTTTTTCATAAAACTCAAATTAGCACGTCGATTAAAAATTTTATAGAGTTGTCGCCATACAAAAGTATTTTTGTTATACCATAACCATAATTTTCCGGTTGAGCCTAGCAAAACGTTATTTTAGGACACCCTAATGTACATCCTAAAACGTCGGTACCGAATATCGTCGCAGTAAAGTTTCTTGAAGCCAGCGTACGATGTAGAAATCAAGACTAGTTATGCCAGGCCCTGCACGAAAACATGAATATTTTTCCGGAAAAATTTGTAATGGAAGTGACTCCATGATACAGTATGAACCACCTCGGTTCTAGATTACTTGGTAAGTTAGGTAGAAAAAGATGGAAACAAGAGTTTCGCGTTATTATCATGTTTGGTTCAGCGACACTTTTGCATCCCAGTTTTGTCTACGACATAAAAAAAAAATACATTTACACAGAATTCTTCCGACTTCATTAATTTAATCAAAACAGTATATCCAGAGATTTCAGGTAACTACAACTTTTCAAATTAATTTGAAATGACGAAAGTACCCCGTTAGAAAGAGCGTTATATTCTATTTCGACTCGTACAGCGTTTAGAAATTAAATCCCAAGTAGTCAGCATAAGTTCGTTAAAACCCCATTAACATCATTTGCTGCTGTTAAACATTTTACCAATTTTCCTATAAACACTTCCGATTCATGCAAGCAAAGGTAACCTTCGCTGGGAGAGGATTAGATATCATTAGCCATATGTCGCCTCTCCCAGATGGTCTCGAGGTACAATGCTGGCCCAACAAACCAGTCGTCGTAGGTTCGGGTCTCGGCTCGGGAGAAACTGTAAGTGTCAGTAGGATCGTAGCACTAGCCCCGCAATTGACCTGTACACCAAACGGTTGGCCGCGAAATCTGTGTATAAATAAACAGAAGGTCGATTTCCGAATCGGAATGTAGCACCAAAGCTTTGCTTTGCTTTTAGCCCTACGTCGTATTTCTATTTATAGGTATTTTGTTGTTATGCTCATCGAAGTATTAATTTGAAAATCGTGATAATGCGTTGTCAGTATTCGGCCTTTGAAACACTAACTGCTAGTTACTACAGAAAAAATAAAATATTCACGAAACTTTTGCGCTAGAAATAAAAAGCCTTCATACAGCTTATACTGCTTGCATTAGGAACATCCTTTGCTGGAAGAGTAGCTTGAGGGACGTTTACACAAAGAAAATATTACCAAGCGAACACGTAAAAACAACGTAAATTTACTTAAACCTAAATGTTTTCACTGGTTTAGGTAAATAATACGCATAAAAATAGATGAAAACAACGCAACAGCTTAATGAAATGCGGATACCTAATTTTGGGTAAAAAATTGAATGGAGTTTTTGATATTGATATTGATGATTCAAGGTATTCAGTTTTACCTAAATGATGACTTCCGTGCAGGTACTCAAAAGTGGGTAAATCGCTTTTACCTGAAAGTACCTTCTCGCACAGAAGGGCTCATTTGCGTCAAAAATACGCATATTTGGGTTGTTTTATTTTTCTGTGTATGTTTTTATCTAACACTGTCTTGATGCGATGTAAAATTCCTTTCCAGTGAAAGTCTAGCTTTCTACTGTTAGATGCAAATATAAGAGCTGTGGTGGATATTGCAGTAATACTTTTAGATTAATCGATGGGTATTTAAAAAATAATCATTTCAAAGATTTTTCCAACGTGTACAATAACAAAATTGGCGTACCTTTAGTTCAGCTATTTCGATCTTTTTAGGTTTTTATGGAAATGTTTTTATTTATGTTCTTTATGTACTAGCAAAGTTTATTCCGTGGTTTTTTCTATATACTACAAAATCATCAACTAAGAACACAGTTTTGTGTATTAAGTATAAAAAAAAATATTTGAGCTGTAAGATAAAACGTTGTGCATTTATCTATTTCCGGAGCGAATTTTCTTGGTTTGCGAGTTCGTATCGATAGTCACAAACAACAAAGTTATAGAAAAATAAATATCTCATTTAAAATCTCTTTAAATTATCTAAATCGAAGTTTAGATAACAGGATTTTGAAATCTTATACATTTTACAGGTGTTAGAAAGAATATAAAAAAGGCGAAGTTCGCTTCCTAGTTAGAAATTCCTAATTCTTCTGACTATTTTATGTCTGCCATTCAATGCCAAAATGACAACTGTCCATGGTATTGATCTATTTACCTAGCTTAAGAATTAGCAATCTACACTACTCTACATAAGCTGTTGGTGTGGAAATGATTCCGAAAAAGTTGATTACTATTTGAGTAAGTAGCACCGAATGTAGGTCTTACAGATTACGCGTGAAATAACAGATTTTTTTTTTCTCTAAAAGTAATGCTCAACCGACAACAGTTTTAATTTTTTGGCTAGCTCGAAGATTGAGATTTGTCATCTCATTTCTTCTCCTACTTCCGTATTCATAACATCCTCTGTTTGAGCCTCGAAAGCCGTCATAGCTCCTCCCGGTATCGTTAGCGCAGCAAAAAAGTGCGATTTCCGCATCCACCAGCGCCAGCGGCCAGGGCCGCTTGAGAAATGCGACGGCTGTTGTTATCTTGTGGACGTCCGAAGCTGTTGCTTTAGGTGCAAGGACTTTTCTTTTTGCTCTCTCTCCTCGACCAGACATCAGAATCCATTCACCTCGGCGATGGTATCCAGGTTGCGCTGCGCTGGCTTCCCGCCATGAATTCACTTTTTGTTTGTCCTGCAGTGTAAAAGCTGCATACCAGCCTGCTGCTGCCTAGAGAGGGAAAATGAAACAGCATCAGCAGGGCCCGGAGCTTTGAGTGGAAAATAGCGGGAAAATGGCAACAAAAACTAACGTGGCTAAGGAGCGCCCTGGGAGCTGACGCTTTTGCTCATTCTGGACTTGAAAAACTGGCTAGCGCTCGGCATGAAGCTGTTTTGTGCTTTTTCGAACAAAAGTCCTTGTTACAATTTATCGGATTCGTGTCCTATAATTTGCAGCTACGACTACAGTTTGCAAAAACATAGTAAGGGAAGTGTATGTTTGTTTCGGTAGAACTGCAGCGACGGTCGTAATATAAAATCTATTCCAGACCAATTAATAATGATTTTCTCCATCAGCTAGACAAGCAACAAAAATAGATAATAATGTGACACATATAAAGTGAGTTTTTCCTTTCAAAACAGCTCTAGAACATTCGACTGCACTCAAGGATTTCCAACCAAAAAAGCTGCTGCTTGTGAACTGATTCTATAGCATTTAATAGGCGAACTGAACACAACCCGGTAATCCCTTGCGGAAAGAGATTGAACAGAGAGAAATTATGTAATAAATTATAGACCCTTATAAATTAAAACGTTGATTCTTAGGACTTATCTTTTCTCTCTGCAAGCTAGGTCCACTCATCATTTCCATAAATCTATGTCCAATTCTTGCTGCTGACCGAGCAGCCGGCCGATAGAGCGTCGCGGAACAATTGACTGTTGACATCTTTGTTGGACAACACTGTGCATTGGTCGCGTGAACTGCGTTCGACACAGCCATCAGCAGCCCATGGTAGTCCGCAACAAACAACAAAGGATTTTTATGTCAGATTGCTTTTATCGGCTGCCAAATGGAAACCAACTTTCGGTGAGTTCCTTTTAGACTACTGCCTGGCAGGGATGCCACATATACAGATTTTTCTGTATTTTACAGATTTTTGAACTAAATAAGCAATCATGCCAGATTTTACAGATTTTTTTGTTATGCCGCTGAACTGAAATCAATTTCAAAGTTAGAATTTGGTTATACGATCGTCAAAGTTTTGTAAAAAAAAAACATCAAGATTATGTTGGTATCGATGCAGAAGAAGTAGAATGTGACTCGGACGCAGCGCGAAAACGAACGATTAAAAATTTTTGTCGGGATTTCTATGCAAAGTACGTGAAACAAATTGCAAAGAGGTGCGATTTTACCGATCCTGTTGTAAAAATGGCAGATTCAAGTAATCTTAAATCATTCTTGAAATTGGAAAATTTGAACGATTTGATGCGTCAATTCTCCAAATTCTTATCAGCAACTGACCGACAAGGGTTGAATAACGAATTTCGCACGCTTAAAACAAACTTTTTGACCGGAAGATTCATTAAAACAAATGACTCAACTTGGTCTGAGGTGTTGGACACCACTAGACGGGACGGTAAATTAATGTTTCTGTTACAGATCATTTTTGAGATTTATTTTAATAAATCCACATTCTTCGGCTTGGTTAGAACGCATACTTTCAATATATAGTTGAAACAAGTCTAAGGTCAGAAATTGCATGGCATGATCTTAATTTTAAAAGCTAGAAGCTACGTTGCATACCAAGGAGGATAATATTTAATTGACGAAAACTTTAAAAAAATAAATTTAACATAAACCTGTATAAACATCACGTAGAGAAAAATGAATTTGTTTAAATATATTCTGTAAGTAACAATTTTTTTATTCAACAAACTTAGTTAGCTCGATACAGATTTTCAATACAGATTTTTTGGCCCGGATATAGATATACAGATATTTTCGAAGAAAAATACAGATAAAAATGTGGCAACCATGCTGCCTGGGTTCCGAGCGCATTTCTCTGCTCGAGTGGAGGTGGTCAAAATTTCAAGCGACCTTTCACCCAAATAATAATAAAAATGAAAAGGAAAAAAAACTGCGCATGGACTGGACTGGAAGCCGATCGGGATTTATGGCTTATTCTTCGTTCCATTTCGCCTTTTCTCAATTCCTTGCTCAAGAGGTCGAAAGTCATTGAAAAATGATTATCGATAAATCAAACCCTTAAACCTCTGGTCTGGTAAAGTTAGGAACTTTCGTACGCTTGCTGCGGACCTCCTGCCTGGCAAAACTGTCAAAATATGCCATTGTTTGGCTAAAACCGTATTTTGCGTTGCGTTGTTTTGGCCGAGGACCCACAGCGGCGAAAGTAGCGTCGTCGGCTGTTCGGAAGTCGCTCGCTCGCTAGCTGCGGAGAGAGTGAGAATTTATGGCCCGTTAAGCACTTGAAAGGGTCATTTTCGAAACTATTTTGCTCGGTGGAATGAAATAACTTTTATGCATGTAGGCATTGTCCTCTTGTCCTGCACATGTTTCATTTTCGATTTCGTAGCTGTTACGAGCTTCGATACTAAATTGTCTCCAATTATGAATTTTAATTAAATAAAGACTAAAGCAATAATTGTTACACATCCTAGCGCAGGATTTTCTATGCCTATGCCTATTCAATGCAGGGTAGATTTTTATATCTAGATTGCTCTAGGTAGTCTAAACTCGAACTAAATAAAGGATTTTTACGGTGTTTTAAGTTCTGACTTGGAATGCTAATGCCTCGCATTTTTTTTAGATTTTCTGCTGTTTATCTCTTGATAAACAATTAAAAGTTTTCAATCAGAATATGGAAAAAGTACAATTACCCACCCAGCTGGTCTCGAGGTGCGATGCTGGCCTGACGGGCCACTCGTCGTGTTCTCGACTCTCGGCTCGGCTGTTGGTGTCGGTGGGATCGTGGCGCTGGCCCCGCAATTGTCCTGTACACTTGACGGTTGATTGCGGGGTCTGTGTGTGATGAACGGAAGGTCGGATTCCGAGTCGAAATGTGGCACAAAGGCTTTGCTTTTTTCGATTTTCCTGAGTTTGCATATAACTTAAAGCCGCGATCCAGATTCTCATGACTTAAAAAAAGTGTCATGTGTTTTAGAGCAAGCGAGTATTCACTAATGATATACTTGGAGCTAAACTCTTCATGTGAATGTTATTTATTTTTTTAAAGTAATACGTTTAAAACAGCACTACTTTCAATCATTTTTGATTATAATTAATCGATCAAACTTTGTTTGTATCTTAGGTGTGTTTTTTTTTTGTTTTTTTCCTCTTTACTAATCCATATTTCTTTCAGAGAGCGAGTAATGGCGCTATAACCATAAGCAAAAATGCTAGAGCTAGAGTCAGTACTCAAGTTCCAACCGTAACAGTTGAAGCGAGTTAAGACGCTATATCCTTGGTTTTGAAACCCGAACATAAGGAGGAAATACCTATGTTCCATCCCAGGAGATTGGTCAACAAAGGAGTTTAGTTTTTTAGCTTTGTCACTCCCAACGATTTATATGACTTCTTACATACGGAACGGTTGGTAAGGATTGTCCCCGTTCTTAGATTACATTGTATTATATTGCGCTACACAGTAGGCCTGGCCGTTGACAAGAAAAATGTATGGAAATCATTTTTTTTAAAATGGTGGATATCATTTTCCAGGATCCTTTCAAGCACTGGCTGTGTTAGTGTAGACTAGACTAGACTAGACTAGAAGATGGAAAAAGTACAATCAGAATATTACATTGGTTCAGAAAAGGGTAGATGAAATATTAAAAAACAAATCTCGTAAATAACTCAAATTCAAGATATGATTTTTGCCAAGAAGATACAGTTTGCTGGCGAATTGTCGCGCAGCGCGTTGAATGCAGGGAATGCATGACAAAAAATAATAGTGCAGAACCTAGTGTTTTTAGCCTATTCGTATTGTGAAGAAAGTTGTCCGTCATGATGAAAGTCTTTTCAGTCGTCGAAAATTGTTTAACGATATTTTTTTAGTGTTACGTGGTCTTACATTGGTCTTTCATCAATTTCCTTTTGTATCAATTACTTTTTGCACAGCTACGATAGATTTTATTTCCAGAAGATAAGCTTTTTCATTATATTTTCTGACTTTCCTGTAAAAATGCCCGCCTTTAGCGTAACTACCCTATTTGGACCTATGTTGTACAGTTCTGGATGGACTTGCCGTTACTGCAAAATATTTTATTTAATAAATTTCCGTAATATCCATAACTGTACGTTACGCCAAAAGCATAAAAGCATAAAATACATAAGTAGGTAAACGAATGGGGCAAATTTTAACTCAGAGAACGTAAACAACTTTAGTTAGGTAAAGAAATGTGCGGCCTGGTGATCCCTGCCTTGTCGGGGAATTTTCGGTAGAAATTTAAAAAGCCAAGAGAAATTATTACTCTGATCTCTGTTAAGGAGGGTAGCTGGGTTTTGTTTGCAAATTTTTAAACTTTCTAGGACATCTAATTTCCAAGGGGATGTTACTGATCGAACTAGACTAATGTTGTCGGTAGTCATAGTGTGATCTTCATGAAATATATGCTCGGCTATTCTAGATCTGAAATGGTGAGTTATTCCTTTTTCTGAGTCTTTTTTAGCCTTTACAAGTTCTGAAGTATGTTCCTTAAACCGGATGTCTAAATTTATTTTAGTTTGGCCAATGTAAACCTTATCACAATGTGGACATGCAACTTTATAAACACCCGCCCTATGTAATTTGTCAATAGTGTCCTTAGTAGATCCAAACTTTGTTTGAATTTGATTATTTCTACTACTGTAGATAATATCGATACCAAATTTTCTAAATTTTTTACGAAGTTGACATGTAAAATTGACGTCATATTCAACCTCTACTCTCTTCCGATCTTCTGTTAGCGGTGTGAGTGTTGTGTGAGATTTCCTATGTTGGATTCGTTTTTTTTTATCATAAATGGCTTGTATGGTTCTTCTATTATATCCATTTTGCTCACCAATATCAAAAATATATTCCATTTCGTTTTTCTTACCTTCATTACTGAGAGGCAAAAATTCCTTACGGTGGATCATATGGTTGAAAGAAGCCATTTTATGTTGGGAGGAGTGGTTAGAAGTGTTAGGTATTACCCGCTTAGTATGTGTGGGTTTCCTAAAGATTTCGAATACAAAGTGGTTGGAGTTTTTAAAAGTTCCAAAGTGAACTGGTTATTTTTATGAATGCCATTCAAAATTCCCAAAAAACTTTCCAAGTCCTCCTGTTGTAAAATACAAAAAAATATCATCAACATACCTCCACCAACGATCTGGTAGGCAGTCTTTTTCATTTATTTCATTTTCCAAATGTGCCATAAAAAGCTCACATAAGAAAGGTGAAAGGGGATTCCACATCGGTGCTCCTTTTGTTTGTTTGTAAAATTTCCTACGAAATGAAAAATAATTGGCTTCCATGCAAAGTCGTTTTTAACGTTTTTTTAAAACTTGAGGCCCTCTTTTCTTAAAACATTTAGAGGTATCGTTCTGGAAGGTGAGGAGCAAAATAAAAAGTTCGCCCCAGGACTAGGGGGCCCTCGAATCGGGAGGCCCGGGGCATTTGCTCCAATACTTCGAAAATGTACAGGTACTTGAAGTTAACTTGAATTGGTATGAAAGAGAAATATTTTTCATTTCGAGAGAAATTTAACAATCAAACAAAAGTAGTGCCTATGGGAAATCTTTTTTCACCTTTTCATGTACACTCTTAGGTCAAACTTTGAAAATAAAGTAGCGATAGGGATCAAAAGTTTCGTCTTCTTGAAAAAAGTCCCCATGCCAAATTTCAGCTTGATCGAACATCGGGAACACGTTCCTCAAAGCGGTCAAAGTTTCACGAAAAGTATCGATGAAAGAAAGGACAGGTAGTGATACATGAAATTGTCGATATCAATTTTTTTATGCCATATGTCTGAGAAATGCATGAAACGTCGAGATCTGGTGTTAACTCGAAAAAACTTTGGAAATTTTCAGGCTGGGAGACTTGAAACTTTGACCGCTTTGAGGAACGTGTTCCCGATGTTCGATCGAGCTGAAATTCGGCATGGGGACTTTTTTCAAGAAGACGAAACTTTTGAGCCCTATCGCTAAACGATGTTCGAGAAATCGATTTTCATTGGTACTCTAATACATAGCGTGTGAAAAAGAAACACTCTCTTGGTTACAAAAATAACTCCCGCAAGGAAGTGTGTGTGGTTGATTGAGACATGCTAGAAACGGCACACAATAGTAGAGAGTGATACGATAATATTCCTAGGGGAAATTATCTTTCCAGTAGTTTAATTGGCTAAAACACCATGCCGGAGACATCGGAGATTGCGTGTTCGAATCCCCTTCTGCGATACGTTTTTCTCGGACCTTCATCGTTGTCGTACTCAACGACATACCTGAGACTATAGCTTCTGCATCACAGAAGATGGGAACTTCGTTCTGCCTTTAGCGCTCAGTAGATTTTTATTTGATATTCGATCAGCGAGTATCAAAGAGGAATCTTCATGATTTCGCTTATAACTTCTGGATACGTCGTTCCAAACATTCCAGGTGTCTTAACGCTATCAGACAGCTATGCGGGAATTCAAAGTTATCGAATCATCACAAGAAACACTGCCTGATTCGCCTGTTCGTTTCTAGAAGATAATATAAGTGGGCTGCAGAAACTGAAATATAAATCGGAGCCCGGTGACTTTGGACCCGATACTTCTTTTTTATCAAAACATTGGACAGTGAACAACTTATCTATTAATTCAAGAACGATTCGATTATGATTGGAGCCATACACGGCTCACCCCTGACCCCAGTCCCAACTTTGCGGCAATTAATTCCCCTATTGCACGACTATTGTCACTCCCAAATTGGATGTCCGCAGGTTGGTAGACCATCCGTGGTCTATGTTTGAGATACTGGAACGTCAGACGAGAGACTTGATAGCCGGAGGCCAAGGATTTATCTCGTGGCGCGGAAAGAGCCTGTCGATGATTCGCTCCAGCATCGCTAGTGGTCGCTTCGCAGGCGTTTTTGGTCTTGACCATTACGATTCCGTAAGCTTCACCCAATGGGTTTATATTAGATCTCACGTAGAGTCTTTCGAAAAAGACTCTCTTGCTCGCCTTTATCGAATTCTATTGCGTCAATTTCACCAATATACTGGAAGCTTTCCATTTCTAGGCTGAAAAGTCTGAGGCGCGATGGCGTAGCACGCCAGCGATGGTATGGCAACTAATTGATTAGCACTCGGGTGGAATCGATTGCAACCTCGTGCATTCTCCTTATTCCCCACTCGAATTTCTCGGCATTGGAATGCGATTGTATTCACCCGCGGACGGTTGAAGTGTTGGCTGTACTCGTCGCTGGATGCCTCACATTAAGGTCTCTACTATGGCAAACCTAATGGTGGTCTTCCTCTAATGCGTGGTAAGTCCTGGGCTGCAGAACGTCACGTTGATGATAGGCTTCATACATTGATCAGATCTGGGTTGAGCTCTGCCAAAGCCTTCAACTAGATCCATCTGTCCTGGTTTGTACAGCGACTTCTTCCCTCAACAGCCCAGTGTTGAAGTCGCCCGCCACAACCAACGACACGACGTAAGGCTCATCAGCTCCATGATTATTCGGTCAACCACCGGTCAACTGTAACCAGATACCTGAGAAAAGGACTCTGGGAGTGGGATTGAATTTGCCCGACCCGCTAGAATACACCAGTCTCCTGCTTTGTTTCTCCGCGGTACTACCGTTAGGACTTGCGTCAAGGGAAGGCTATTGTATTTGAAGCTCCCGCTTTCATCATAATCTCTTCTATCAAGGTACCTTGAGATGGGCAGTTAACTTTCATTGGCATTTCGATGGTTGGCGATGGATGGTTGGAAATATATTTTCAGGAGAGTTATCCGATGTGCTCACTGCTAACATTTTGCTCCTCGCCCGGCGAAAAGAGGGCTTACAAAACGCACATGCTCAGCGGTTTTCCCGCACCGGTATGTTCTAGACACATTTCTCATGAAACATCCATGGTCTGACAGGATCTGTGTTAGATGGAAGTTAACCACTCCATGGTGCCTCTCGGACCATCCGGGATGAGTTTATGCATCCATCTACCTTTGGTAGAATTGTACAACTAACGCTGTCAAGAAACAAATATCCATGGGCCTGGGACTAGGGGGGGGGGGGCTTCAGCCCCCCCCCTAGAAAGTTTGAAACCTTTCCAGCAATGATTTAGTGCAGTTATGTTGGAAAAAATTGTTGAAAATAATTTACTATTCGAGTGTTTTCGTTTATCGCGTCTCCTTAAAAATTTACTTAATGGCACATGTACCACTTTCGCTCTCAACGGCTCATGTGGCATAGGCCATTACTCCGCTCTACCTGTAAATGTTATTTCAACGGTTGTTCCGGTTTAGCATCTTCTGCGTCATCCCAAGTATATAGTGGTTGCTTTCCATCATATCACATAATACGTACCGCTTGCGTCAGTGTCAATCTTGGAACCCCAGGACCCCTAGTTTTATAACAGGAACCCGCTCTGTTGATCTTTTGCATTTTCTGCTATTACTTAAGCACGTTTGGGTAATTCTTATGCATCTGTATTTGCGAACGCGATGATGGTGAATCCAGGCAATTGGGAAACAACCGCCAATATAGGTAAATCGGATAAACTGATAATCTATTGTTGTTCTGGGGCTTCAAATAGTGAGTTGACAACCTGAAAGAAGCGTCAAACACAGTTCCAGTTCTCACAAGTTCCTATCTCACGGGTCGTATGATTACACTAGACTGCCAGTTGAAACACGGACACAACTGGTTGGTGTTGCTTGGGCAATATTGTCATCCAACAATAGCTAAGTGGAAATGTGCGAAGTGATCATTGGCGCCTCTAGAACCCGCCAGTCTCCAGCTGTCCTACCTGGAGATGAATGCTCGGGTAGGACGGGAGGTAATGTACAGACCGGTAACTGGGCCATATAGTCTGCACGCCGTGTCTAACGATAACGGCGATCAGTATGGTAGTGCGAAGTACCTTCTTCCCCCGCAAGGGTACTCACAAAACCACCTGGAGATCATCCGATCAACAGGCAGAGAATCAAATCGACCACGTTCTGATCAACGGCAGGTTCTTCTCTGACATCATCAACGTTCGCACCTACCGTAGTGCGAATATAGATTCGGACCACTACCTAGTAGCTGTGTGTACACGCTCCAAACTTTCGACGGTGTATAACATCCGCCCAAGTCAAACGCCGCGACTAAATATTGAGAAACTGCGAGACGCTGGGGTTGCACAGGAATAAGTGCAGCAGCTGGGGGCAGCGTTACCCATGGAAGGGCAGCTTGGCGCAGGCACTCTTGCAGATGGCTGGAGGAGCATCCGATAAGCAGGAGATTGGCCGGCTGAAAAACAATAAAGCTGCCGAAGTGGACCAACTTCGAGTGCGCAGTTGAAATATAGCGGAGAAACACTGGCTAGAGCCGTGCACTGGGCCATTGTCAAGATTTGAGAGAAAGAACGAATACCAGAGGAGTGGATGAAAAGTGTTGTGTGACCCATCTTCAAAAAGGGAAACAATCGGGGATGTTGCAATTAGCGAGCAATCACTCTGCTGAACTCCGCCTACAAGGTATTCTTTGAAATACTCTGCCGTCAACTATCACCATTTGCGAAGCAGTTCGTGGGGCACTACCAGGCAGGGGGGGAGGGGGCGGTCTTACTGCCCGCGCCATTACAGATCAAATTTGGCGGTTCGTCAGGTTATGCAGAAATACCGTGAATACAACTTGCCAAGGTCTATTCATCGATCTCAAATCGGCTTACGACACAATCGATCGAGACCAGCTATTGCAAATTATGTACGAATATGTATTTTCGAACAAACTAACGGATTGGACTGGTCACGAATGCATCGAAGTACATGAAAGAAAAGGGTTCACGAGAAGACAGTATCAACCTCCCACCTTGAGTTCAAGTTGGTGGTGGTGAAACCCAGGTTGGCGACGAGCTCGTGTACCTGTGCTTCCTGGTAACTGCCAACAACGATACCAGCAGAGAAATTCATCGACACTCTGATCGAGTAGAATTCGCCGCCGCACCAAGTTAACCAGCTACAAGACGCTGATCAGACCAGTAGTCCTCTACGGCCATGAGACATGGGCTATGCTTGTAGAGGACCAACGCGCCTTTGCGGTCTTCGAGCGGAAGGTGTTGCGTACTACCTTCGGTGGACTGCGGTTGGAGAATGGAACGTGGAGAAGGTGAATGAACCACAAACAGCAGGAGCTGCTCGGGGAGCCATCTATCGTCCCACCACCAAGATTGTCAGGTTTTGAAGGGCTGGGCATGTCGTAAGAATGTCAACTCGGTAAAGATGGTTCTTGAAACCAATCCATCAGGGACGAGACGGAGAGGTGCACAGCGAGCAAGGTGGATCGATCAGGTGGAAGACGCCATTACGTAGACTGCAGAGCTGGCGAACTGCAGCCATGGACCGATTGAAATCGAGACGACTCTTACGTGCAGCAAAGGCTACACCACGGCTTGGAACTGTTTGGTAAGTGAGATATGTGTAGACACGTCTGATCCTGACTTTATTTCGCCAATAAATCTACAAAATTAACCGCTACAGTCGACAAACAAACAAGGAAAATACTGGGTTATTATAAAGCAGGCACTACGAAAGCATCTTAAGGAAATCAAATCTAAGGAGGACATGAAAAATATTGGTTTGCGTACAGAAAAACCTGCTTTTCTTAGGATATTTTTCAAACTGTGTGACATTTTACTCTCTTTTTTAATGATTCAATGTTGTGCAAGCAAAGCAAATCAAAGACTTGCTGGTACATTTCATATGGGAGCTCGACCTTCTATTTATTATACACAGATTTCGCAGCCAAATGTTTAGTGTACTGGACATTTGCGGGGCTGGCGCTACGATCCTACTGACGCTAACAGTCTCTCCCGAGTCGAGACTCGAACCTACGACATCTGGCTTGTTAGGCCAGCATCGAACCTCAAGACCAGCTGAGAGAACTTCAGTGTTGTGCACTTCTTTTAATTTCATCGCTCTTATATTTGCCTTTTTTTTAATTGCCAACCAAAGATGTCTTCGGTTTTTCGTACTAATAAATCGAGTTTCGTTTCTTTATTTATTTTATCAAAGGTACTGAAAATTCTGTTATGGACGTTCTAAGAATGCGCGCTTTTTTGTTAAAGTCCTTTTAAGCACAGCTTGCTCAATTCCTAGCGTCTGTATAAATTGTATGAATTCCTGGCAAAAGTGCTGTCGTAAAATTTCATGACTTTCATGACATATAAATTAATTACCTTCACCTAGATTAGCTCTTTTCCAACTTTCTCACTAAGAACTTTTTTTCTGCACTATAGCAAGTTTGATCCCATCCGTTTTTAGACGAATGACTTTGTTAAAGTGAGCTTATAATAAGATAAAAAAGGAATCACACTAGCGATCAATCAATATTAAAGCTTTACTTGCATCAAGCTAAACTCTTGTTATGTAGCTTAATTCCAGAATGGTCAGTTCTTTAAGCATTCCCAATGTTTCACGCTGCGTTTGAGGCTTCCATACGCCAGGTTTTTCTTGACGTTCGTATCGACTGCGGCGAGCTCCTCATTTGGCCCTGAAACTTCCCCGCTCCGGAGGTAACATATTCAAAGGATAACTAGCAGAGCGAAGCAATGGAAAAACTGAGCTCACTAATGACTACCGGCACAAGCGGTGGCGTTCGGTGGAAAGTTTTCGTTCCGGTTTTTTCCTCGCAGCCTTTTTGGCTTCCTCCTGCTGCTGCTACTGTTGCTGATGCTGTGTCGGCTCTATTCAGAATAGTTTTAATCTCCGCATCCAGCAATGAGGAAAAAGAGCTGCTAAGCGCTGCGAAATTTTAGCAAAAGTTTCTAATTATCGTTGAATGTATTGCAAAATGCTGTTAATGATCGTTGTTTTGCAGTTGCATGTGGCGAGTAATTTGGCAGATTTCGCTTCAGTGTGAAACCAATTAGCCTACAGAGATAGTGGAGAATAGCTCTTCTCTAAAATCATTCAGATTGATTGATGGATGGTTGGCGGGGAAGATTCTAAAGGAATGAGCTGACTACCTCTCGAACCCGAATGCAAATAAGCCCTCTACATAATGCCATCGCTGTTAGGCACGCTTATTTTCCGCGTGGCATGCACCGGACAGCAAGCCATTTATTAATTAAAAGCGAAACCATCACCAAATTATGACCGTTGCGACAGAAACCAGTTTCAAAAATCTTGTCTTACCGCCTGCCAGGCACGAGTTATCGGAGGGCGAAACAATTTAATGCAGGTAATTGATCAATCGCCGGTGCAATGATGTTAGCTGGAAATTTGGAACCAGCATCGTGAATGTGGAGAGTTGAGAAAAATGAAACATAAAAGCGCAAGAAGAGACCTCAACGACAGTGAAACCGTAGTATTCTTGGGGCAGCATAAAATTGTCGCTTTCGATGATGGATGCCTTGGCTCAACCGGTCGCATTTTTTATCAGGTTCTTTTTTTCCGCGGAACTAACAAGCAAGCTGCCTGTTCTCTCGGGCACGGCGGTTGTTCTGCTGCTGAAAGGGGGTAATTTTTGCGTACGTCTGAATAACGAAATTCAAAAGTAAAAGCCTGTGGGGCCGTCAATGAATCGAACCACGCGTTCGTGACGTTGCACGTTGTTTGTCAGCTCAGCACAGGACAGGCCGGTTTGAAGCGAAATGAATTGCAATTTTTTAAGGTTTTTTTTTTGTTCTGCGGCAACCCGCGAAAAGAAGTGCAATGATAGACATGTTGAGCTCGAGTGCCTCTGGCTGCTTTTGCGCCCAGTGATGCCATACTGGAAGTTTGTTGAAAGGTTTTCATATTTAATTCATAATACATGATCATTATTTCAACTTTTCCATAACGTACTATTCAGTCTTAAAATTTACGGCATTATTGATATATACACTGGGGTCTTTTTCTACTTCGTCTTTTTCTTTTATGCGTTTTTTTTTATATGAGACTTTTACAATAACGCGGATTTTTTTTACGTGATTTTGTACATAACGCGGGAATTGTTTACGCAGTATTGAAACAAAAAAAAGTAAAAAATTAGTCGTATGGTTCATAAAAATAAGATTTACCGTTTTTGTAATTTAATCAATGTATATATTTAATATATTTGTTTGAAAATTTCTGCTATTATCAAATAATAGGCAATTTTCGTTGATTCGGAAAAAAAATAAAAAAACCTTCATAGTTGTATACCGATACGAGTTGCGATTAACTTTTGTTTACGAAACTAGTGCTAAAGCTTGGAAATATAACAAAATCATATTGAAAAAGTTACTGCCCTGATATTCAGTGAACTTTAATTTTGGATGCACTATAGATACATTTTGTGTGTTTTGTTTTCATCTTTATATAATTTTTCGAGCATGTATTTACTTAGGTGTTATTATTTTTATGCGGATCTATTCCGGAGTTTTTTACGCGATTTTCTCAAATTACGCGGTTTTTTTCAACGTGGTACAATCAACCGCGTAAAAAGACCCTTGTGTATATTTTTACGTTGTGTCAAATAATTGAACTTAAAACACAGATTCACGAAGCCAAATTCAAAATGCTATCATCTGATCTTAATGCGTTATATTCCTCTAATGGAATCCTGTTCAGATTTTTTTTGCATTTTCGTAATCGAAATCATTTCGTTATTAAGTTATATCTGGTAGAAAAACTGGGTCTGCTTTCAATATCGCTTTTGAAAATTTACCTCTGGCATTTATTTTTGTTGCGCATCGAGAATTAGATTTAACCGTTAATTTCTAATTCTTTGTTTAATTGACGCGTGAACGCATCCTTATAATTAACATCTTGCTTTGAAATTTCTTCTTAAGCCTTAATCTCAGCAAAAAAAGAATCCTTTTCAGCAATTGTATGAAACTATGGATATAATTTACAAAAAAATTGCTTCAATAATAAACGCTATTTGTTATTGCAAGAGAGATAAAAACTTACACTAAGTTAGGCAAAGAGTTCTTTTTTTGCTGGACGGTTTCGATGCAAATCAAAAAAAACTAGTGAAAAAGAGGAGAAAGAATAGTATTTCTAACAAAAAATAAAATAAAAAGAAGTAATGTTTCCTAAATATGACAGAATTAAGTATCTGATAATTTCAGTGAAAATTCTTTGCCTAAAAGGTACCGTCTGCCGGGGTGATATTAAGTTACGGGGGTGAGATTGAGCCAAAATGGGAAATGTTTGTATGTTAAATCACTTGAGATTTCCAGAACCTAATACCTCAATTTCAATACTTTATGAAACGTGACATATTTATCCACAACTTCAAATGAAATATAGATAATATCAGTGAACTGTTTCACTTAAAAATTTTTCAAAGTACAGGGTAAAAAACATGCGCAAATAATGTTATCCAAAAATGTCCCAGGCAAACTAACCCGATCAAGAAATCACATCAACTTACTGCTCAGTTGGTACTTTAGGATGTCTTCTCCAACGTGTTGAGGAAAGATTATACATTGAACCTGTATTGACTCAGAAAATAATGTTTTTCGAAACTGTACACTTTTTGAGCCATTTGGGGTGAGATTGTGCCAAGCTATAATGAACGGTACATTGTGCGAAATACACATTTACGACAAAATTATATCAGTATAGGGGAACGGGGGGCAAAATGCCCATGTTAAGAAGAAACTCACATAATGCACTCGTCAATGCAAAATGTGATTTGAAAAACATACTAGGTTAAAGTTTGAACAGTTTTTTACCAACAAGGTTCGTCCTGCAGCATAAAAATCAATAAAACACGTTGAAATCGTGAAATTCAAAAAGGTTATCGAAATTCTATTCTCTGATTCGTTCGGGGTAAAATGCTCTTATGTGTGTACAAAACGCACCACAACAAGGGGTAAAAATGCGCCACAACAAATGGGCAAAATGCGCTTCCTGTTTCATAGCAACGTACAACCAGCATGACTCGAAATAGCAGAGATAGTCTCTAAATCGATTATTCCGGTCGCAGGTCGGTGATTAAAATAAAGATATCAGAACTCACATGCTTAATGAGCCCTTACGTAACTCTTGGATGATTCTCAAATTTTTGAAAGTTTTCTATAAATATTATTCGATAATCAGGTCGAATTTAAAGTTCTTTTAACTTAACTATTTTGAGGAGTTTCTTGTAGGCATATAAACAATGGGACAAACCGAACAAATGAACCGAAAATATATATTTATTTGAAGATTTAAAAATAAACAACATATTCTTAAAATATTTAGTAATGATTATGAATTAATTGGTTTAACTTTAAAAACACATGTCGCAAGTAATTGAAGGTGGGCTAGTGGCGAACTCATACTCTCCGGTAGCGGACATGGCCATCATGGCTGTAGTATTTATTCCTCACTCTGCAGAAACTGCTCCTGGTACTTGTCGTGCACCTTTCTTCGCCAAAAATTTGCAATTTTTTTGTTGGAACCTATGAAAACGAAATAAGTTCTAACACTACCTGCCACGCAAATTTTGAATAATTACTTACGGTACTGAAACCAGTCTCATCCGCGTTCCATCTTCGATTCGGGGGAACTGATCACTTTCATAAATCTTCTGGAGGAGATGAAAAAAGCGATCAACACTGGATCGATTGAATTGCTTCAAGCGAACAAGAGATGTTGGCTCTGGGGATCTGAGGGAAATTTCCGGATGTCTCTTCAGAAACCCCACCAGCCAGTCACGCCCCGCGAGTTCTTTCTTTCGGCAAAAGGGATGAATTATTTTATTTTTTTTCCGCTAGTTGAAATGCTAAGCTTCGCAGTTTCACTCGTTTCACTCCCAGGCCGTAGTGATTCATTTTCATAATGTGTTCTACTAATGCGTCCTCCTGAACAGTAATAAACACAGGAAAAATACTTCCGAGCGGTAAGAAAGTTGGGAAATGCCCATTTTCAGAGCAGTCGTTGCCAAGATACCGCGTAAGGGAATTTTGTAGGCGTTTGAAACTTGCCTCTTCGACAACCCCGTTCGCACCGTCTTCATTGCTGCCGCAAGTGCAGCCTCCGTCCAAATCCGCCGGTCGGTTTTCCTCACGTACTTACGTGGCATTTTAGCTGGTTTTTCTGGAGCAAAGCACAACTAAACTAACACTGCGTATTAAACTGCGAACGTTTTGACAATTGCGATGCGCGTGTTACCTATGCACGAATATATTGCTGCACCCAAGGCTACTAGATCGGCAATTGTTTCTATCAGTATAAACGTTTTGTTTAGTAAAATGGGGCATTTTGACCCGCCTCGATTAGTTTGATGAAAATCGTTTAAATGATTCAAATATTAATTAGATCAAGTAATTTTGCCTTGTCTACTGATAACCAAGACTTTTTTTCATAGGCAGAGCAATTTACAGGTACGTAATAATGTTAACTGGGAGCGTAATGTCTTACGGAAAGAGTTGTAAAAATTGCAAGAAATAGGCCACAGAATAAAATTTCCAATTTCCGTAGGATTTACATAACATAGAATGTTTATATGATCCACACGTGTTGAAAATGAGAGATAGAAGCGATTGGCACCTGAATTACTGTTTTAAAGTGCATATTTTTCTTATTATTGCAGTGGGGCGTTTTGACCCGACTGGGCATTTTATACACAGTTCCCCTACACCAAAACACTCGCATTGTTTACATAGGGTGTGTTGTCTAGCTATGGTAGTATTTGAAATAATGACTAGAAGCTTAAGAACAGTAAGCTAACAACTGTTAGATGGAAATTTAAAATGACTGATATTACTTATGAAATGTAACAAAATTTTGCACACCTATTCTAAATAAACTGATGACTTTTGAAGCGAGGGAGGAGGGTTGTGGGAACGTTTCGCGCTGTTTCCGAGATCTCCAATGGAATATACAGTGGTCAATGACACATAATAATTCAAACGAAAAGTCTTTTCAGGCTTTATGTCCTAACATTTTCCCTTTCTAAGCTACCTGGAGACGCCACTATGTGTATAAAGACTGTCCATAAGCCATGTTCTCATAGCTGGTTACTCCAGATATCGATTTGATACAGTCATACAGTTTTCTATAATTCATATGAAACGTAGTGTCTGGTCAACCCCCTACAGCCCTAATGGTCCACGTTGTTTATGGTCGTCCCTATACTTACTGTTTTATCATGTTATTCATGTGAATTATTCGTAAATACACTACTGTTTACTTAACAGGTATTATATTCAACTTTTTGTTCTTGGCACAATCTCACCCCATAGAAGGGGTGAGATTAGGCCAAAGTTCATTTAATTTTAGCAAAATTATAATTTATTGTAACTCAACCATATTTGTGGCAGTCGTTTCAGACATTTCAGTGTGGATTGACGTGATTTGGATCAAACTCATTGCCTTAATATGTACACTACAAGCTAAGGAACTAAAATGTATTCATCTTTGGCACAATCTCACCCCGGCAGACGGTAGCGAAAACATAGCACGTTTACTAATGATTTGTTTTTCAATGTTAAAAAAATTTAAAAGAAAAAAAAGCTTTCTATTTCCTAGCTCTAAAAACTTTGTCGCTATTCGCTATGCGCTTGAGCTACAATTTTGCATAGGCACTTTTTCGTATTGATCGTTGACTGAAACTACGCAACGGTTAATGTAAACAGCACACCAGTTGCACGGCAGTTTTCAAACAAATTCACAATATTTGGTGTAAATACTCAAAATTTGAAATATTGAATTTTGGTCTCTATATTGGCCACTATCATATTCATACGAGGTTTTAACGTTTAAGGACGGTTTTCTTTGTTATATTTGCAACGCAAAAAAGTCGTTTTTTACGCGGGCCCATACAAATTGCATCGCAAAAAAACCGTAGCAACGAACGAGGAGCAAAGAAATTCGGATTAGGACAATCGGCATGGACTCAAGTAATAAAAACAAATCGGAGTTTCCCCGAATGGAACTGCCGATCCCTCAATTTTATCGGAAGCACCCGACTTGCTGATGAGTAGAAGGAAGAACCGCAAGTTCGACATCGTAGCGCTTCAGGAGGTGTGCTGAAAAGATTGTACGGTACGTATGTTCCGGGATGGTCACAGTAATGGTCACTAGAGCTGCGGCAATTCACACGATCTGGGTACAGCAGCAAAAGCGGATGATTTCGTAGTGGCTGATCGATCCTCAAATATTGAGGATCGTAGGCCGGTTCTTTAACGTCAGCATAATCAACCGATGATGGCAAGGATGATTTTACCGCACAGCTGAGTTCGGTCTGGAGGAGAATTGCAAATACATCTTGACTTTCAAGAAAATTTCCCCTTCAAGAAAATTGCCGCACGTAGTACCTCCTTCCAGCACAGCAAATCGACCATGTAATAGATGGATGGCACTTCGTGGACATCACCGACGATTGAAACTACCGACTCGCTTGATCAAGATGACGACGGAAAGAAACCAGCGATTTCGCGTGAATTTCCTGGTTCGTTCAAATCCCGCAGGGAATTTTGGCAAGGTGAAGGTTGTTCAATATCACGCAACAAGTTGTTATTCAACGAACTGCGTTCACGGAGCATTTCAACCGCCTATCCAGTCAATTTATCTACTTTTCCGATGACGTGGACGTTGTAGGCAGAACATTTAAGGCTCCAAGCTTGGAAAAGGTTGGGTTGAAGATTACTGAGTCCACAGCAAAGTGCATGGTGGAACTGAGTTGTAACTTAAACTACTAGAGAAGAACCTGCGAACTCTCGATGTTTTCGAACTACGTCTTTGGCGGCACGAATAAGGACGGTATGTGGGGGATGAATCACTATTATTTTGACCAATTTGAATTTGAAGTATCTTGAAAATGGATACATTTAGAACAATATTGGCGCATTTGGATACTTCGTACAGCCTGACCCACATCCCAAGTATTGTTGAATACTGATCCCAAGCGCTCACCGATTGGCCCCTGTCTACGTCCACGCTTTATATCCGTAGAGCGCTACCGGGACGATTAGCGTCCTATGAAGTACAAATTCCGTGCGGATCTATAGACTGCAGGAAATTGGCTATGCAACCCATAGAAGCCCTGTTCACTGCTGCAAGCCGTGCCTTCACCTCGCGACCTCGTTATGACACGTTCCGAGTGTACCAAGTTTAACAAATTCTTTATGGTGAAAACGATTCTCGCAGCTTACCATCGGAGAGCCGGATGGGCCTTCTTCACAGCATTACAATTAACACCGATTGGATTAAACCCTACCTAAGACTCTCAGACCCATAAGTTTGACTTCATCACTTCTCAAGTTGATGGAGAAAATAACGGATAAATATACCCGTGATGAATTTCTTAAAGACTCCCCGCTGAATAGGAACCAACATGCCTATCAAAGCGGCAAGTCAACAGAAACTGCTCTGCACAGCTTAGTGACGTTGATTGAAAAGTCCCTGATTTATCAGGAGACGGCACTATGTGCCTTTCTTGATATTGAAGGGGCCTTCAATAACACGTCCTTTGCATCAATTAATACGGCTCTCTCCAATAAGGGAATCGACCACACTTCAAGGAGCTAGATACACGCAATGCTCTCTAGCAGAGTGATTACAGCAACCTTGGGAGATTCGTCTGTAACAATGTCAGTGATCAAGTGATGCCCGCAAAAAGGAGTTCTCTCGCCCTTGTTATGGTCACTAGTTGTCGACGCACTTCTCAATAAGCTTTCACAGCTTGGATACGATGTCATTGGATACGCTGATGGCATCGTCCTCATCGTCAGAGGTAAACACGACGCAACTCTGTCGAGCCGAATGCAAGCTGCTCTGGATGCCACCACGTTATGGTGTCTACAGGAGGGTCTTAACATAAACACCTTAATAACAGTCCGAATTCCATTCAGTAGACGAAGGAAGATCTTCATCACTCCTCCAACACTGAATGGAGTTAGACTGGGTTTCAGCAATTAAGTCAAATACCTAGAAATTATTCTGGATAAGTAACTGAACTGGTCTGCACAACTGGATCATGCCGCTAAGAAAGCAATTTCGGCAATTTTTTTCTTACAAGACTATTGCCCGACCAAGAATCACCTATGCTGCCATTGTGTGGTGGCCTAACGTGAACGAAGTGACTGCGCAAGCAAAACTCAAAAAAGTTCAAAGACTTGCATGTCTTTCGGTTACCAGAGCTATGCGAACAACTCCAACTGCAGCCATGGAAGCAATACTCTGCCTACTGCCTCCACATCTTCATGTGAAAAAGGAAGCAGAGCCTGGCGCTCTAAGGTTGCAAAGGAGGATAACTATACTCGAAGGAGACCGGCCACCTTCGCATACTTAGGGAGTTCAAACTAACTCCGCTATTAACTACAGTCTCCGACTGGATGGACGTTAGGACCAACATGGATATTTCGTATAGAGTGATGGAAACAAACCGCTCTATGTGGAACATTGGAGGGCCCAATCTTCCACCTGACATCGTCAGTTTTTATACGGATGGCTCGAAAATGGGATCCCTAACGTGATCCGTTATATACGGACCCGGTATCAGGGAAACGTTTTCCCTGGGAAAATGGCCCACCATTTTTCAAGCAGCGGTATATGCCATATATATCTGCGCAGAAATATGTCTGAAACGCTACTACAGACATGCGAAAATCGGTATATTCTCGGACAGTCAAGCATCATTACTAGCACTCAAGTCCGTCAAATGAGCTTCCAAACTTGTTTGGGATTGCATTGAAACTCTACGGGAACTCTCCCGGCAGAACTCATTTTTTTCTGTTTTGGGTGCCCGGACATTGCGGAGTCGAGGGTAATAAACAAGCTGACTACCTAGCAAGACAGGGATCAGCTCAGCGGTTTATTGACCCCGAACCGTTTCTGGGTACGTCCAATTCCGCTACCAAAAGCGAACTACTAACTTGGGAAAGGCTAGAAATGGCATACCAATAGCAACAGGTACAGGGTTTTAGACAAGCTAAAAAGTTAATCTATCCGAACCCCGGAACCGCCAGAAAGTTACTTAGTCTGAATCGTAATGAACTACGGAGAATCTCGGGACTTCTTACCGGACACTTTTCCGTTTTTTTATCATTTGAAGAAAATCGGTGTTGTGTTGAACGACACCTGTCGATTCTGCAAATCTGAACCAGAGAGTTCAGTGCATTTGCTTTGCTCTTGCGGAGCTCTTGCTTCTTCTAGGTATAACTTCTTAGGAAGCTACTTTTTAACTCCATACCAATTATGGAGCTCTAATCCCAAGCAGGTCATTAGTTTCATCAACTATGTTGTACCTAATTGGGGTACAGGTTTACAACAAAACAGTTCTACTCCATCAATGAGTACGAGCAATCCGTAACCTGTGCACAGCAATCGGGGCCAGCCACAAAAGATAATCAGCAAGACTGTCGCAGTGGTATTTCAGTACTCAGTGCTCCTCAGGCATACAGGATATCAAAAAAAAAAAAAAAAAAAACACCGATTATACAGATGTCTTCCGCAAAGGTAGGTTAGATTCATGTGAGACTTTTTGGATATGGTACCGCTCTTTCACACTCCTGCCCCCTTGTTCCGCACCTTTCAAGGCTATGTTGAACATCAAGTTCGAGAGCCCTTCCCGTAGCTTCAGACCACCCAACGTCGCAAACGCATCTGAAGTTAGCCAGTTGTTCTGACGCTTGATGTGAAACCGTCAGGAATCGCACGTTTTGGCTTAATCAGTTTTGTTTGTCTGCCACAGCTCCTTGCGTTTCATTGAATCGTACGACGCCTTGAAATCTAAAAGTATATGAGTCAGCAAGTTGTGTTCGCTAAACTTGTCAAGGATCTGTCGATAGGTGAACAATTGAACATCATTTTTGTGGGATTGTTGTACGGCATTCTTACAACATGCCCCGCCCATTGAACCCTTCCAGTTTAAGCGACTTTTTGGATACTGGGCTCGCCGTAGAGTTGCGCCAGTTCGTGGATCGTTCTTCGCCTCCATACGGCATCCTCACATACTCCGTCAAAGATGGTCCTAAGCACACGTCGTTCAAAAACGGTTAGTGCTTACACGTCCTCCTTGAGCATTATCCTACCGGTCTTATGAGCGTCTTGTACATAGTGAACTTGGTACGGGGGCGAAGTTTGCTAGACCTCAACATCTTATGGAGTCAGTAGTAGGCTCCAGATACAAAACGTCTGCGGATTTCTCTGCTGCAGTTGTTGTCTGACGTTACCAATGATCCGAGGTACTCAAATTCGTCAACCACCTCGAACTCATCTCCGTTGATCACTACGCTACTGTCTGTGTGAGCTCTATTGGTATTCAGGGCACTTTTGGAGGATCTGCCACAGCGTAAAAATTTGGTCCGTTTTCGATCGCCCATACACATAACCGGCATGATAACTTCCCACAAATCTTCATGGCAGCGCCGCGAGACGGCGAAAGATGATCTGGAAGAGCGCAGGCTGCATTGAAAATCGTGGTAGTTCTGCTCGGTAGCTCGGTAGTTCTCACATTCCAACTTGTTGTCCTGCTTAATATTGAGCATATTACTCCGTCTTTCCACTCCTCCAGTAGTTGCAGACAGGAACCAACCTATCGGGGCCGCCTTCCTTTCCAGCTGATTTGTTGTTCTTGAGCTGCTCGATAGCATCGTTAACTTTACTTATCGTGAGGGCGATATGTCTACTCCATGCGCTGTGCTCCTCCCACCATAAAAGTCTTCTGCATCTGCGTCATTCAGGTGTTCATTGTAGTGCTGCTCCAACCTGTCGATCACCTAACGTTCTTCCGTCGAGATTCCTCCATTTTTATCCCGACACATTTCAGCTCGTGGCTGTGTTTAGTTTATTGTAAAATCTACGTGTTTCTTGAGAACGATACAGCTAATTGTTTCTTCACACTCCAGCTCTTCCAAACGACGCTTTTTTTTCCCGGAAAAGATGGGTCTTGGGGATGAGGCTCCGTTAAGCTCTCTCTCATTTAGCAACACTGTCTCAAGGCGCGTACTCAGTAGCGACTTCGGGGAGTTCAAGTCGCTCCAGATCATATCGTGGCGGGCGACGGTAGCGGATGTGGTTTCTTCCGAGTTTGTGGGACTAGGTAAGCCGTTTTCCCAGTGGCTTTGAGATTTTTCAGTTTTTACAAGCTTTTTTCACCTAGTGCAAAGTACGATCCATAGTTTGTCCATTCTGCACAATTTCTCTCTTGCTCCCCTCGACGATCGTGGTGTCACATCTTCTAGCTCCTCTGATCTTTTGCTTCCTAGCAACGCGAATAGATGTTGCAAAATCACCAATCAATGGGTCCTGATGGTTGAAGAAGGAGAAGCAGGAACTTAACTCTGGACTGTATCTGACTCCAGGATTTACTCCTATCTGCTTCGCAAATATTAGCCTTAGCTAAATAATTACTTGGTATTATTCTCCACGTGAATCAAACGCCGGTTTTACAGTTTATATTAAAAATTTTCATTCAAAATAAATCTGTCTCATTTAGAGGCCTATCAACGAAAGGTGATGTATCGTCTATACTTTCTATTTCTTAGTTTATCTCCTTGTGGAATGTATTTTTTGTGAAAGATTCCAATCTCTACAAAGTAAAAATTTCTGAATATTACACGTTACGTACATTATTTTCGAATTTGAATACCAGTTGCTTCCAAACCACGATTTTGTTTGAAAATTAAGTTCAAAGTTGCGTGGCATTTTATGGAATTTTCTATCATAGGCGATGGAGGCAATTTTTTTTATAAGATTCAACATAAATTCTATCATTTTTTTTCTAACTGTGTGATAATTTTTTTTGGCCAATCAATTTTTTTTGTCTTCTTTCTTAGTTGGTTACATTAATCTTGAAAAATATATGCCAAAAGTTGATCGGAGGTAAAATTTTGATATTCAATATTTTATTTTGATATTTCGGTTCTTTTAATATCCGCAATGTCTTAGGAATGGTAACACTTGAAAAAAAAAAAAAAAATTAAGCATGCAGTTCTGATAAAAATAAAACGCCTTTTTGAGCCTATTATGTTTTTTTACAATCAGAGCTAGTCGCGTCTAATTATTTTGCCGTTTGAAGTTGGAATACAAATGTTTTAGTTGATACGTCACATGAAATTAGTTACAGTTCTTTATCTGATCTCACTAAACTACAAATTTTAGAAACTGTTTCTCATGCACATTCACTTCACTTATTGCTTTGGTTATGTTATGTCTCTTTCATCTTTGCAACAACGGGCAGTCGAATTTTTTCGACTAGATACGTTATCGGCAATAATTTACACCTGCCACTCAAGGTTTACAGCATCACAATTTATTTTTGTGAGATTGCGTACTCAAAAATCAACACTTCGCTCCTTCCCACCAAGGTTGTTTATAATATGGCTCCTTTCGGTCGTAAAAAAGCAAATTGCGAATTAGAGATCGGTTTTGATTCTTGGGCCGTTACTTTTTTCTGTTTGTTTGAGGTACCTTGGTAACTTTTTTTTTGAAGCAAGTACGGTTGCTGCTCAGCTGCCGACGACCGCTGGCCGCACTGCACTGCATCATTATGTTGAATCAACTGGCCACCATCGCATCGCCATCGCCTTTGGGTTCCTCCGGTCAGTAGCTTCAGCGCCAGACGGCAGGTGCAATATTTTTTATGATTTTGATTGAATTTCTGCCTCTGTGTTCGTTTCGTTTTGGCTGTCCACGCCGTTCGGCTGCACTTTCTGGGGTCTGCCTTTTCGGCTAAACCTGTCCAGGATACTAAAAGTGCATTTTTGCGCTTTCGCCTTCTTCTTGACGGTGTGATGCCTGGGTTGTATGCTGGATACGGGCGACTGATAACCCAAGCAGCACTTGCAACATGTTTTCAAATGAGACTACTCAATATTTGTTGTTGTAAAACTTTTTAACGGTGCAAGAAACTTTTTCGGTTACTCTGAAGAAATATAAAAGAATTTAGCAACATTTTGTTATTTACGTGCATCATTCTTGTAACTGAAAACTAGAAATTGCTTAATAGTTTTCTGCAATCTATTTCCAACTGCATATTTCATGATGCTTTTAAATAACGATAATGTCACATGATGTTGCATATTGTTGTTTCACAAACGTTTTTTTCAAAGGAAAGCAAACTAGTGATGAAAATGTATAGCAACATCTTGTTGAACCAGATATTTGCTAAAATTACCACACAGTAAACAGCCATCTCTAATATAAACGAATGATAAATGATTTTTGTTGGAAACATGGTTTTGTTATTCCATATTCCGCATGATTAACACTGCTGCAAGGTTTTCTGAACTATCGTTTCCCAAAATATTGTTTATAATTTGGCGAGTTTTAACCATAAAATTTCTTTTACAACACTTTATAAAAGGCGCGTGAATAATTACGAAGTAAAAACATTTTTTGCACGGTAAATTTTGAATCGCAGGTAGAATAACATACTTATCAGAAGCGTAAGTAGAGAAAAAGTTGGGTATATTAGAGGTTTTTTTTTAATGTATGTAGTTATATTAAACTTCGCGACACCATTACCGAAGAGTAATGACAGTAAAGGTAAACAAACTTAACTTTAATTCTCCTCTCTTTTCTTCCTATACTGCAGCGGCTATCGATGCAGATGATGGTTCACATAGCACTGTTAGTTGCATATAGGCTCCACCTCCTGCGCTTTTTCGGTTATTTACAAGTTGAATAAAAGTAACGGATGCGATTTATTACAATATTTGAATGCTGCATTGAGGGTTGCATTTGCTTCATTGCAACAATGCGTGCTGCTTGGGAAGCTCAGAGCGAGTTGTTTACAGGAAAACAACACGACCAAGGAATTCTTTGTCCACCCGTGTTTGGAAAACAAAGAACCACAACGGACATCATCATTGGCGGCTTTAGATTAAGCACTGTTGGCTTCAAAAATAATATCTTCATGCTGGCGTTAGAAACTTTTATCTCGATAGTGTGGATAAAAAGGAAATTTTAACCTAGTGGACAAAGCATATATTTTCTTATACAAATAACAATCATCATGTTTCCTGCCGCATCAACCCAAACCCCGCATCCACTGTGCGATGGATAACGATTCGGCAAGTTTCAGTGGTGCAAGATAAACACAACTGAATGCCGGATAGGCTTTTTATTTCACTCTCATCGGCCGCAGATAAGCCAAGTGCTTGTTTCGAATGCCGACCGTGTACGGATGATATTGTTGTTGCTGAAAGGATGCACTCGAGTCGGCTGGTTGGCCAGGTGCAATTTTTTCTCCAGTCGATTTGCCGAAAAACCGAAAACAAGTTCCGCGCGCCGGAGTTAGCTTTGTGGGATTGCATTTTGAATGCCGCGCCGCGTGGCCGTTTCGATGCTTTTCGTTTGTGGTGTCTTTATTTTAGCTTTTCTTTTTTCTCGCGTAGTTTTCCATCCTGCCGAGCTCGAAGGAGAGTCGCAAGCAAAGCAAAGCACCGTACGTACGGCCGTTAGACAGTGACGATGGCGATGATGGGCGGCTGCACAAGTGGAATGAGAAGTTGTTCAGGTGGCTTTGTTGTGGTATAAATATTTACTGTCGTTGCGCTCTTTGCTTTTTCAACAGCTGAAAACAGACACTTTCGGTTAGAAGCCATCCAGATGTAGGCCGATAAAACTCGGATTGCTGGCCAAGTTTCACAATTCAAGTGAGATGAGATGAGTGATTCAGTTTTTGATTGTTTTTCTACAAAAACAGTACGTATTGAACATTGGACTTGAATGCTGCTTGTTTTCTGGAACACACTGAACACTGGAACACTGACCTTAAATGTGATATTGGTAAAATTGTAAAATTTGTTCAAAATTTTTTTTATTAATACGCAAACTGACCAGAGATTCTTCTGCTTCTTATGATCTAGAATTATAGCCAAGGCTCGTACTGGTCTGTTTATTTGAAATCGATTTTGTCACCAACTGTTAATGTACAGGACAATTGCTGGGCTAGCGCTACGATTCTGCTTGAAGAAACAGTCTCTCGTTAACCAGAGTTCAAACATACGACTGTCTTGTCCAGCATCGTACCTCAAGGACTAGCTGGGTGACCGGAAAACTCGCCTGAAAATTGAGTGGATTGAATGTATGACAATTATACATCACGCAATATTATTCCTTCCATTTGAACAGCGAACGATTTTCGGGAGAAAATTTGGTACAGATTTCGGAAGCTCAAATTATTTCAAAAGTCCGGTTTTGATCCGGTCCGATCTGACTAGGCCTCGTTTCGAAGTTTGGAACAACAGTTACTGGACAGTTAATTGAAGGCGCAATATTAGTAAATGAAATTCAGAATACAGGGGAAACTAGGTGACAATCACGATCCTAAGTTATTATCCTAAGTCCCAATATTAACCTCTTCTACAAATTCAACAGACACTGTGGCAGTCTCTCTGATGGAGTTTTCGTGAGGCAGCGAATCTGCGTAGCTCTTGTGAATCGTAACTGGTACACCCAGCAGAAACGAGGAAGATTTTGTTACTTTATTGCAACATTTTATTACTTTTTGTGTTCTATGACCCGCATTATACACAAAGTGTAATAACCAAAAAGTAGTTTCTGCCGGTGAACATACAATCAAGAACCCCCATGCAAGTAAATCAAAACTTTACTCGCTGCATTTGTATTGATGCAACGATCAGGTTTATTTCTGTCCCGCTTATTCACACATAATCAGAATCTCAACTGTCAGTGTGATCAGAGTTGCCGGAGTTGCGAATGCTGTTCTAGACAGGCACAAGTTTTGTATCTTTAAATAGGTCCAAATGAGTTTTCATGAACCAAAGAGTGTGTGTTGTAGATACCTTGCAAGAAAGCGAATGTTTGTGTTTTTCTCTAACGCAGATCGTGATGTGATTTCCAGACGCATCTTTGAAATCATCAACGTTTGCATACTGTATGATGGGAAAATTGCTGATTGGCAGCTCTTGTCATATTTTTTCTTTACTCCGTATGCATACAACGAGCGAATTGGATGAGCGAACCGGATGAATTGGAGATAAAAGAAACTAGTAAGGCCTGAAACATGCTGAACGCCAACACGAGCGATCGGACAAGATTCTTGCCGTAGGTTAATGAACAGCTCTACTTACGGCTGTTCATTAACCTATGGCAAGAATCTCGCCCGATCGCTCGCGTTGGCGTTCAGCATGTTTCAGGCCTAACAGTTGCAACATATGCGACGATGTGTGATTGTTTTTGACTGGAGATGCTTCCAGGAGAATTCCTTGTCATAATTAATAATAAAAATAATAATGAATAGTTATCGCAAAAAAGGTTCTATTAGTCTAAAGCAGGTATTAGACGACGCAAATATTTACTATTTTTGGTACGATTTTTATTTGCACAAAATAAAATCTGTATTAAAAAATAGCAAATATTTGCTTCGTCTAATACCTGCTTAAGAGTTTTTATTGACGAGTGGGCAGAAATTTTTTTTTAAATTTTGGTTCCCAACTTTTGCCGAAAATAACGCATGAACTTATGAGTTCATGCAGTAAAATTTTCAGCATTGACTCATTTTGGTCTTGACTCGTGCATATTCCGATATATTCAATCGTAATTTATTGTAAAATTATTGCAGTTTCTTTTCATATTCTACAGTTTTTTCCATTGCGAATCTAACATGTCGCTTATTTATGTTATTAATATTTTCTGTGATTTTTCGTACCAACAAAGCGCTTATTCGCCATTTTGGAAGTTTGCATACCAAAATGCACTAATTACTTTTCAGAAATTAGAAGTGAACAAAAAGGATCAGAGTAATTTCATCACTAAAAGATTTTAAATTGATGATGGAATATGTTTTTTAAAATTTTAAATACAACGCTAAGGGCTACAAAGCACTTAATTTCGTTTCTTCTCAACTTCTAGATTTGCCTCAGCAAATCATATTCAAACTTCTTATCTTATTATGCCTCGTGAAATTTGGAAGCGTATGTTTTCTTTCAATTTATTTCAATAAATTAAAACAAGCATAAAGTACTAAAGCGGCTAGGTTAACTTCTCGTAATCTTTTCTATAATGAAATTAATGAATGTAGCAATGAGCAAGTATATTAACAGTTTAAAACTGCTCATACTGACGAGTATTGAAAAATTAAATACCTCAAGTTATTTAAAAGTTGCGCTGAAAAATTGTGATAATGATACGTATGATTCTTTGTTATTGCACACTAGTTGTTTTTATTTGATAACAAAACTTTTTCCTAAATCGTTTTCGTTAATAATTTTTTTTTTAGGATATCTTGATCATTTTAAATGAAAATTTCACACAGTAAAATAAATGTTTGGATAAAATATCTATAAATATGTATCTTAGGAATACCGAGATTCCGAAGGATTTTGATTCTAAGGATTTATTGTAATTATTGTCCTAAAATATGGATCATTTCATATTAAGTGACCATTACATGGTAAATTACCCTGTTAAGTATTTATATTAAAACTTTAAAAGTTTCATGCGGATTGGCCAACACTCATTCAGATTTTTATAACACGTCCTTTATTCATTTTCTTGCTACTTATTCCTAACTCTGTAGTACAGATGGTCCCGACGGGTTTGGGTCGGGTTTCGGGTAACGCCAAAAACTATTTTTCGGGTTCGGGTCGGGTACGGGTTTGAAAAATTCTCAACTGGTCGGGTTCGGGTCGGGTACGGGTAATTTGATTTTCGTGCATTATGAGAATTCAATTATTAACTTTTTTGGGAGGGATAAACGGATACGAAGCTGTGGGAAAGTCAAATGAATCAGAATGAGTTGTCAATTAGAACCAGGAGAAAAAAGCATTATTTGGTAGCAGGTATTGTAATAACTTGAAGGTATCGCCCTACTTGATAAAATATTCAACGCAAGCATTTTTTTGTATTCAGTGTGGTTACCCGAAATATTTTGGTTTATTTTTACGTAAAATAATAAATTTCATAAACTTCCAGTAATAATCCTGCCAGCGTATTTCGATTATTAAACTTGCGCTTTCTGGATTTACGGTGCAAGCCGGCTTTTTTTTGAAATTTGAGGAATTGTAACGCAAAAAACCCGCTCTTCGGACCCCCACCCCCCATATGTAACGAAACGTAACGTAACACCTACCCCCCATAAGAATTACGTAACGCTGCAGTAGGATTTCCTTTATAAAAATGCTCGTTTTTGGAGAATCTCCAGAGATTTTTCGTTACGTAACGTTTAACTCACCCCACCCCCTCCTCTGTGTAACAAATCGTAACGCTCAAAGATACCCCCCCTCCTCCCTATGAGCGTTACGTAATTTATGGATGCCGCCTAACCAACTTCTGTTTTATGTAGCGACAATTTTGTAGCTGCACCGGCAACGTCATCACTGTGGAAGGATGATTGCATTTTACTTGACCGTGGACTTATTCGAAAAATACTTATCATGATAACATCCATACACACAATAAAATTAATAATATTTTCTGAAACATAATGTTTCTGTCCTTTGGAAAGCTACAAGTTTTGAAAGTTTTCCGATTTTTTTAAGGCATTTTGTGGTTTAAACGTATAATATGTGGAATACCTCCTCCGTAATTATTACTCGGGTATCAAAAAAACTGTCGTTTGATAACAATTTTGAACTATACACCTCATCACGGTTGAATGTTGATTTTCGTTTCACAAATTAGTGAGGTATAAAATTGTAAAATTATTGCAACTCAGCGAAATCGTGTCAAATAAATGTGTGACCAAAAAAAAGTCAGCGTAAATATATATAAACTTAAAAATCTGAAGAAACTGACCAAAAAAATCTGTGTTTTACAGACAAATTTGCACATTTAGAATTCCTGATGTTACTAAAAACTTAGTTCGAGTCATGCTCGCGTTACAGCAGGAAGATAGTTACACGCTATCAACAAACGACAAATGTCCGTTACATCTGTTTCGACCGATTTTCAGTATAGTATTCGTTCCTTCCTCCCAGGTCTTGGTTTGCACTATGAGCAAGGATGCCGCATGTACAGAAATATGTGTGTTATACCGAATTTTAGATTCCAGGTTGTTACGATCTGCACATAAAACTCGTCGTTTATTTTAAACTCTACCAGGCATGCATTTCTCATCATTCTCCATGTTGTTCTAGTAGGGTAAATTAACATATAGTGGATCCCGATCAGTCGAAAATATCAGGATTATAAACAATCTTGATATATTGTTACGCAATGTTTCGCATCAAGTTGCGTTCTAAACTTGGTCTCTATAATAGTTAAAATATCAAAATTTCTATCAAAATTACTTACTGATTATAACAAATTATAGCAAGTTTTGTAAGGTTTCTGGCAGAAAAAGATCAGAATTAGTTAGAATGTACACTATTTTGTCAATTGAATAACAAGATCTGTGACATATATGCTTTAGGAAAACACACTTTTGAATATTGAAGTGTATGATAACAGAATTTGATATAATTCTGTACTTTTTATTATTCTGGCATATCAAGAATATTGTAGGCTTTGTTATTTCTATCAAGTTCAGATATATTTGTGATACCCGTTTGTTAAAATCGTTTGATCGGGATCCCTTCCCTATAGTGGACCACCCGCCAGATTAATTCATTGTATGTGAAAATTCGAGTGATTTTCAGAAAACTTCCATCTGGAAACATCTTTTCCAGCCAGTCTGCATCACAAACACAAGTTAATAAAATAAAAAAGACCACTATAGGTTAATTTATCCTGATCTTCTAGTTGTTTCGATCTGGTTCATTATAAAGTTATTATGAATATTTCAAAAAAAATCTCTTGAATTTTCATTGATCTCTCGAAAACAAAATAAAATTTCTAGCATTTTATATGAATCATACGTATACATACAGTTTCGGGTTCGGGTCGGGTACGGGTATTTTAAACAAACCCGACTTCGGGTTCGGGTCGGGTACGGGTTTGAAAATTCTCGATTAGTCGGGTACGGGTCGGGTACGGGTAACAAATTTTCCATACCCGACCATCTCTACGTCTGTACCCAAGTAAAAAAAATCGTACACGATGATTTCTCATTTTTCCATAACAAGTTGAATGTACAGGCATGACAACAATGAAAAACAACTGACAGTTTAATTTTCATTTCATACCATTATGTAACACTTACACCTCTTTCATATAACAATTCGTAATGACACAGATAACCTCTCTCCTTCCTTTAAATGGTAAGTAATTTATGGGTTTTTACTATTTGATCGATTTTGAAATAACTTTCTTTATATAACACTGTGCTACATATGAAAAAAAAAATTCAAGAACTTCTGAAGTGACCTAGTGTAGGTTGTAGGGCTTGTTGAGTGTAACATTCGCTCATACTAGAAATTTTCCAAACACCCCCAAAATCTGAAGTTATGGTCAAAATACGGTTTTTCGAACCTCAGCGCATATAATATTTTTTAACTCAGTCATTTATCAAACGATTTTCAATATTTTAGCAGTTTCAGAAAGAGGACAAATGGATCTTTCAAAATATATACAGGTTTTTACTAATACCAATAAAACATGTTGAGTTATTTAAGTTTAAATCAAATTTTTTAGATTTTTTCACGAAATTTTTCAATTTATTTTAAATTTGCCGTCTTTTTTTGTGAGAAACATACCACAAACATACTACAATTTTGAAAGTATATTCAATTCCGAATCAAATGAAAGTAGTTTTGTGAAAATCTGTTGAAATTTGGCCAAGTAATATATTTTTTAATAAAACCAGAGTTTTTGGCTTCTATCGCACAATTATTTCACGGAGGTACAAATGATGAAAAAATGCAAGAACTTTTGATGTGACTTAGTGTGAGTTGTAGGTTTAGTCAAATGTTACTTGCGCGTTTACTTGAAGTTTTCAAATAACCCAAAAAATTATTAGTTATGATCAAAACCCTGTTTTTTACCCTGTTTAATTCGGTTATTTTTCAACCTTTTTTTTGTATTCTTGCTGTTTTGGAAAGGCGAAAAATAGAACTCTTGAAACATATAAATATGTCTAAAGAGTTTACCTATATGTGATGAATAGTTTTAAATTAAACAATATGGTTTATGTTATTTTCAAAATTTTCCAAATTTATTCGCCATTTTTTCACATATTTTTGTAATGATGGAGCTTCAATTGCTGTAAAATTTGGAAAGTTCTTTCTGGTACTAAACGAAAGCAAGAGATGTTGATGATGACAATCTGTTATAATTTGGCTGAGGAATGATTTGACGAAATCTAAGTACATATATGGTGGAAAACATCGAGTCATATCTTTGCCAAAACACTTATGTACTAAATTTACAGTACACTAAATGTACTTTTCAAATTCTACAGCAATTAAAGCTCGTTCATTACAAAAATGAGTAAGAAATTGCGAATAAATTTGGAAAAAATTGAAAATAACATAAACTAGGTATCTTATTTATTGTAAAACTATTCATCACATATAGGTAAAATTTGGGGAAAAAATCATCTTATTTCATTTAATATAAAACATCTTATTTTATTTAAAGCTATTCATCACATATAGGTAAACTCTTGAGACATATTTATATGTTTCAAGAGTTCTATTTTTCTCCTTTCCAAAACAGCCAAAATACAAAAAATTGGTTGAGAAATAACCGAATTAAACATAAAAATGTGACCTAAGATAAAAAACAGGGTTTTAACCATAACTAATAATTTTTTGGGGTATTTGAAAAACTTCAAGTAAACGCGCAAGTAACATTTGACTAAACCTACAACTCACACTAAGTCACATCAAAAGTTCTTGCATTTTTTCATCATTTGTACCTCCGTGAAATAATTATGCGATATAAGCCAAAAACTCTGGTTTACTTAAAAAATATAATACTTGGCCAAATATCAACCGATTTTCACAAAACTACTTTCATTTGATTCGGAATTGAATATACTTTCAAAATAGTAGTATGTTTGTGGTATGTTTCTCACAAAAATACACGGAAAATTTAAAATTAAATTGAAAAATTTCGTGAAAAAAATCTAAAAAATTTGATTTAAACTCAAATAACTCAACATGTTTATTGATATTAGTAAAAACCTGTATATATTTTGAAAGCGTTATTTGTCCTCTTTCTGAAACTGCTAAAATATATAAAATCGGTTGATAAATGACTGAGTTGAAAAATACTACATGCGCTGAGGTTCAAAAAACCGTATTTTGACCATAACTTCAGGTTTTGGGGGTGTTTGGAAAATTTCTAGTATGAGCGAATGTTATACTCAACAAGCCCTACAACCTACACTAGGTCACTTCAGAAGTTCTAAATCGCTGTAGCACAGTGTAATATATGTTTTGGGCACAAATCACGGGCAACACACGGGCGATCAAATATGCTATGCTATGCTATGCTATATGTTTTGGGCTCAAAGTTCCATGAAAGATGTACAAAGCAAGGATTTTACACAGTGAGAACGGTTTTTACTTCCAAAATATATTTCTTGGATTTTCGCACATAATTGACTCGAATTTTATTTTATTTCAAATTTGATCAAACTAGACGCAAAATATGCTAATAAGCATTATAGCGTTATAAAGCAGTAATCTTATGTTTATATTCGAATAGTATATAAAATTATTAATTCTTTATGCAAAAAAAAAAAAACAAAACGACGCTGAAACTTTATATTTTATATAATGTTTATGTTTGACTTCCATGTTTCCTTTTTTTTCTTCTTATTGGGAGGGATGTTTTGTGATGAATTAATTATTGACTAATATTTATTCAGAAATGCTATTATGTGTTCTGCAACAAACGGTGACATATCAACACTATTACATATGTTTTAAGCTTTATTTCATTAAAAGATTGTAATTGCTTCCGTAGTTAAATGAATAAAATTGTAGGAAAATTGTAAACCTACTTGTCAAGAGAAAAAAATAAAGTTTAAAATTAACCCTAACCTAATCTTACACCTATCTTACTGACTATAAAGTGAGCTAATCGTTGTAATTGAGTATTGCAATGATTTCTCTCGGAACTTATTGATAATTTGGTTTGACATATTTACAATGTTTCCACATTAGTAAGCCTGTGTAGTTCATTCGTGCTAAATCAGCGAGGACGATTCAATATCATTTTCAGAAGTTTATTCTGAATCCTTTGAAGCACCTTCTTTCTGGTTGTACAACAACTTGTCCAGATGGGGACTGCATATAACATTGCTGGTCCTACTGCATATGACACGAAGGCTTTTTACTTTTACGGAAATGGTGGTAAATCAGGAAGATTAGAAGTAAAATATTATATAAGACTGGGCTCAAGGTACTTCCTTGAGGTAAACCAGCTCTAACAGGCAATCTATCAGATTTACTATTCAAATAGTTTACCTGAAGAGTGCGGTCTGTCAAGTAACTTTGTATCATTTTTGTGATGTAAAAAGGAAAACGGAAATTGGAAATTTGAGCTATCAAACCTTTATACCTGTCGAATGCTTTTTCTATGTCTAGAAGAGCAGCTCCAGTGGAATAACTTTCAGATTTATTAGCACGAATCATATTAGTTACTCTAAGTAACTGATGAGTAGTCGAATGCCCATGGCGAAATCCAAACTGATCATTTGCAAAAATTATATTTTCATTGATTTGTGTCATCATTCTATTAAAAATCATTCTTTCAAAAAGTTTGCTTATAGAAGAGAGTAAACTAGTTGGACGATAACTTGATGTGTTAGATTCTATATTATTTCTAAGATTATCAATAGTTAAAATCACCCAAATTAGAATCCATCTCCATTTAACGTATTTTGTAAATGCACCCTAAATGACTGCGATCGAATCGCAGCTTTCTACAGCTTCCGACTGGGGCTTGTACTTCTATTCAGCTCAGTTAGTTGTTCTCTTTGATTATGACCCTCGATCAGACCGGTCACTATACCTGCGTGTGCAAATAAATCCCGTTGAAATAGTTAATAAAAATTATAGTTTGATTACACAATACAAGTGATTTGATTTGGTGATACCCCAACGCTACAACACCTGTGATCTATCCCAGATGATTCATTGGTGCCGTGACCAGAATCACAGGTGTGGATTTCTGGAAACTTAATCACGACATTTTCAACTCTAACCTCTCTAGGAGAGAGAAGTTCCTGAAGGATTGCTGAGTTATAATTTATACAATGCCTATTTATTGATAGGTACATGTGAGTACCTGTCCAACTACCATACATTTCGCGAGCGGTACTTTTTTGGTTGTCTTTTGGTTCTCCCATAAAGGTAAAGCCGTCGTAAATCACGGTCGCCCGACACGTGTTATTTGCCCCTACTGTAAATTATCCCAAAGTGCCCCACGGAACGCAAATGAACATAATACCCACCCAAGTGCAACACTAACCCGGAATTCGGTTATACCACCGAAGTAACGATTGGTTCCCGCTTCATCTTTTACAAATATCACCCGCAGCAAATAGTTGCCTTCTTGAGAGTTCCTGCTAATAAAATAAATACAAGGCCTGCTTACTGACAGGCACAGGTGAGTGTCTGTCCAAATATTCTATCCCAACAAATCGGTGCTTCCTGGGTCTTCTCGCTCATTGCAGCCTATTGTACACACAACTTACCACCATGGCGGAGAAGAAATTCAAGCAAAAGGAATTGAAACGTCGTAATATCATCGATTCCGTCACACGCATCGAAGATTAACTACAAAATTACAATCACGATCGAGACCAACACGAATTAGCGATACGGTCAGAAAAACTGGATAGTTTGATGGAAGATTTCGAGACAGTACAAGGTGAATATGAAATTTTGGATGATAGTGAATCATTTATCGCAGCGAATACGCAATTGAGGGCTCAAATGGAGGAGAAGTTATTTCGGATTAAAGGTGGCTTGATCTCTAAACGTCCTCCCCCTGTCGCAAACCCTGTACAACCACATAATTTAGCTCCGGTCATACCCCACATCTCTAATGTGAAACTTCCTACTATCGCATTACCTGTATTTGACGGTGATCTTAATGAGTGGCTTACCTTCCATGACTCATTTGCCTCTCTTATCCACACAACGGCTGAAATCCCTAGCATTCTTTTTTTTTTTTTTTAAGGGGGGATTTGTTAGTAGCTTAAGTATTTATGATAAATATTAGTAAATAATGAGTATGTGTGTCCAATCACAAATGGTGACTTCTCAACACTGTTAGAAATTTGTAATTTTAATTGTTAGGATTTGTTTGCTTTCGCAATTAGGACTTATCATTCGTAGGGATTTAAACCTACTTGTCAGAAAAGGGGAAGTAAACTTACAACTAACTTAATTGCTAACTTATTGGCTATAAAGAGAGCTTATCGTAGCAATTGAGGATTGCAACGATTTTTGTCGAAAATTGTTAATAATTTTATTTGACATAGCTTCTAATGGTTCAACACCAGTAAGTCTATGTAATTCGAGTGTACCAAACCAAGGAGGACGCTACAAAATCATTTTCAGAATTTTATTCTGAATCCTTTGGAGCGTTTTCTTCCTTGTTGAACAGCAACTTGACCAGATCGGTACAGCATAAAGCATTGCTGGTCTAAAAATTTGTTTGTAAATCAAAAGTTTGTTCTTTAAACAAAGTTTAGAATTCCTGTTAATGAGAGGATATAAACATCTCGTATATTTGATGCACTTGGCTTGTATACTCTCAATGTGCTCTTTGAAAATAAGTTTTTTATCATAAATTAGTCCCAAGTACTTAACCTTGTCGGACCAACTTAAAATAACCCCATTCATCTTGACAACGTGATTATTGTTTGGCTTGAAGAAAGAAGCCCTAGGCTTATGCAGGAAAATTATCATTTGAGTTTTAGAAGCATTGGGAGAGATTTTCCACTTTTGCAAGTAGGAAGAAAAAATATCTAAACTTTTCTGCCATCGACTGCATATGACACGAAGACTTTTTCCTTTTACGGAAATGCTTGTGTCATCGCAGAACAATGACTTTGTGCACCCTGGAGGCAAATCAGGAAGATCTGAAGTGAATATGTTGTACAGGACTGGACCCAAGACTGAACCTTGAGGTACACCTGCTCTGACGGGAAATCTATCAGATTTTGAATTCTGATAGACAACCTGCAGAGTTCGATCAGTAAGATATTTTTTTTAAATTTTGATTAGGAAAATTGGAAAATTAAAAGTTTGCAATTTCGCAATCAAACCTTTATGCCAAACACTGTCGAATGCTTTTTCTATGTCTAAAAGAGCAGCTCCAGTGGAATAACCATCAGATTTGTTAGCTCGTTTCATATTAGTAACTCTGAGCAATTGATGAGTTGTGGAATGCCCATGGCGAAATCCAAACTGTTCATTTGCAAAAATTGAATTTTCGTTGATGTGTGACATCATTCTGTTAAGAATAATTCTATCAAACAGTTTACTTATTGAAGAAAGCAAACTGATTGGTCGATAACTTGAAACTTCAGCTGGGTTCTTATCCGGTTTTAAAATGGGAGTAATTTTTGCATTTTTCCATAATTTGGGAAAATATGCAATTTTAAAGCAGCAATTGAAAATTTTCACTAAAAATTCCATTGTGCTCTCAGGGAGATGTTTGGTTAGTATATTAAAGATTCCATCGTCATGGTGTTTCATATTTTTGAAATTTTTAATAATTGATTTAATCTCATTCAAGTTAGGTTCAATTATTTCTGCAGGTAAAAAATTCTGGGAAGAAATTAAATCAAATTGACGTGTGACTTCATTTTCAATTGGACTCACAAAATTCAAATTTGAGTTATGAACACTCTCAAACTGCTGAGCAAGTCCTTGAGCCTTTTGTTCATTGGATACAAGAAAACGTTCACCATCTTTTAAAACTGGAATAGGCTTTGAAGGTTTCTTAAGAATCTTTGACAGCTTCCAAAATGGTTTTGAATATGGTTTCAATTTTTCAACTTTAGTCTCAAAATTTTGATTTCTCAGAAGAGTAAATCTATGTTTAATCTCTTTCTGTAAATCTTTATAAATAGTTTTAAAAACAGGGTCACGAGAACGTTGATATTGACGTCTGTGGACATTTTTCAAACGAATTAGAAGTTGAAGATATTCGTCAATTATTGATGAATCAAATTTCACTTGAGCCTTTGGAACAGAATAATTCCTGGCATCAACAATTGCACATTTTAATGCTTCCAAAGCGGAATCAATATTCACTTCGTTTTGCAAATCAAGCTCATTATTGAAATTTCTCTCAATATGAGTTTTGTATCTTTCCCAATTAGCCTTGTTATAATTAAAAACAGAGCTCATAGGGTTTAAAACTGATTTATGTGATAAAGAAAAAGTTATTGGAAGATGGTCAGAATCAAAGTCAGCATGTGTGATCAAATCACTACATACATGACTTTGATCTGTTAGCACCAAATCAATTGTTGAAGGGTTTCTTACAGAAGAAAAGCATGTAGGACTATTCGGAGACAAAATAGAATAGTATCCCGAAGAACAATCATTGAATAAAATTTTGCCATTGGAATTACTTTGAGAATTATTCCATGAACGATGTTTAGCGTTAAAATCGCCGATTATGAAAAATTTCGAACGATTTCTGGTGAGTTTTTGTAAATCACCTTTAAAATAATTTTTGTGCTCGCGTGTGCATTGAAATGGTAAATATGCTGCGGCAATAAATAAAATCCCAAGTTCAGTTTGAACTTCAATTCCCAAAGTTTCAATAACTTTCGTCTCAAGATGGGGAAGAGCACGATCTTTAATTCGGCGATGAATAACAATTGCAACTCCACCGCCGGAACCCTGAATCCTATCATATCTATGAACCACGTAATTGGGATCATATTTTAATTTTATGTTAGGTTTCAAAAATGTTTCAGTAATAATTGCAATATGCAAATTATTTACTGTTAAAAAACTATAAAGCTCATTCTCATTGGCCTTCAATGAGCGAGCATTCCAATTTAATATTTTAATTGTTTTATTTAAAATCATTGCTAAATTTTAAATTAGAAACAATTTTAATAGTAAAATTTGTGCCTATTTGAATGGCTTCAAACATTGATTTTGCCTGCAACATGGCGTTCATAAGATCGAACATTGCCTGTTGCAGAAAAGAAAGTTTACCTGCCGTAATAGGCCCCAGGCAGTTGACATTAGAAAAAATATTTTCGGTAGCAATATTAGCTGGAGTGATAGGTGTACAATTATTTTCTAGCGTGTTTTGCTTACCCATATTAACGGTCATTTTCGAACTACCAACACAAGGGGGTATAATGTTCGAACTACCTGTAACCTGTGCATAAGTTAAACGGGTATGCAAAGGAGTAGGTAAACTATGCGTCACTGGTACGCTTGGAGAATTTTGTTTTGAAGTTGGTTTTAATTGAGAAATTGAATTTTGTTTACCTTGCCTTGCCTTAACAATTGCTAAACGGACTGGGCATTGATAAAAATTTGACATATGGTTGCCGTTACAATTCGCACAGCGAAAATTTTTACTCTCTTTCACAGGACATGTGTCCTTTTTGTGAGAAGAGTCTCCACAATTAAGACATTTTTGGTCCATGTTACAGAATTTGGAACCATGGCCATAACGTTGGCAAGTACGGCATTGGGTGATGTGCTTTTCACCTCCGCCATACTTCCTATAAATTTCCCACTTTACACGCACATTATACAAAGCATGTGCTTTTTCAAAAAATTTTAAGTTGTTAACCTCATTGCGGTTAAAATGAATTAAATAAATAACAAGGGAAATTCCAGTTCTCTGACTGTTTTCGCCTCGTGATTTTTGTTTCATTAGAATTACTTGGGTAGGGGCTATGCCAAGTAATTCTGTTAAAGTAAGTTTGATCTCATCAACGGTTTGATCGTTGGTGAGACCTTTCAAGACAACCTTGAACGGCTTGGCGTTCTTGGTGTCATATGTAAAAAATTTGTACATCTTGTCAGTTAAATACTGAACAAGACGATCACGACCCTTTACTGAGTCGGCTAATAAGCGGCATTCACCTCTACGGCCAATTTGATAGGTAACTTTAACGTCAGAAACAAACGTTGAAAGTTCCTTTTTGAATATATTAAATTCAGAAGAAATAGTTACCACAATAGGTGGAACTTTCTCCTTTTTTAAAGATTTTATATTTTGTATAGTTTCATTATTAATCACTTCCATTTCACCAGCTTCTTGCTCAGGCAAAATATCAAAAGGATTGTCACTACAGACACTCGAAGTGTCAGAAATAGATGCCTCTCTTTTCCTCCCCGCAGCGATGCGAGGTTTCTTTTTCCGTCCAGCCATTTCAGGTGATACGAAAAAAGTTAAAACAAATGTTAAATTCAAAAGTAGGTAGTCTTGAGAAAGACTGATGGGAAATAACTTTCAGGTAGTCTTTAAAAGACACACTGACAAAACACAAACTTTGAAGCTATAGGCAGTCAAAGACCAGTCCACAAGCAACCGAAGAAACGTCTGATCTGTAGGACAGTCCAAGACGCACTGACCCTAGTATTCAAAAATTTCAATACCTTCGTTCTTCATTAAAAGGCGAAGCGTTAAAACTAATCGAGTCATCAACCATAACCACAGATAATTATGCTGTTGTTTGGCAAGCACTGCTTGATAGGTACTCCAATGAATATTTACTGAAGAAAAAGCACTTACAATCTTTGCTATTCGGTGTTAAGGTCTGCAATAAATCGCCTCTAGCACTACGTACCATAATTGAAGAGTTCGAACGACATGTTAAAATACTTTCCCAGTTAGGTGCACCCACACGACACTGGAGTAGTTTGTTGGTACAGTTGCTTTGTTCGCGATTAGACGATCGTACCCTTAAAGACTGGGAGAAATATATATCTAATGATGGTGAACCTACCTACGCTAATCTCATCAGTTTCTTAACAAAAAAATCTAGAGCATTGGAATCGCTATTCATGGGCTCAGAATCAACAGTACCGTCCCACAATAAAATAACTCACGCACCAACACAGTCGAAGCTACCCTATATTCTCCCCGCCAATCGTATTAATGCTTACGCTGCATCAGATAATCCCCCGCCTCGTTGTTTAGCATGCAATCAGTATCATCTTTTAGTAAAGTGCCCCGTCTTCGAGAGAATGCCACTGAAAGATCGTTTGCAACTAGTAAACACAAAAAGGATTTGCAGTAACTGTTTCAGAAGCGATCATTTTGCTAGAAATTGTAATTCATCCTACTCTTGTCGCATTTGCCAAAAACGGCATCACTCGCTATTGCACCCCGGCTTTGAAACCACTGGAACTAACAACGAGATACCAAATCGAAACTTCGGACAATCAAATTTCCGCCAACAAACCGTCAGCTCTAATTTTATTAATATTATGGAGAAAAACACATCAAAACCCGACTCACTGATGATGTATAACGCTGCAATGGGATCCAGATCGGTGAATGTTTTGCTCTCGACTGCCGTTTTAGTTATTATTGATGGCTTTGGAAGGGGACATTTGGCTCGCGCACTATTAGATTCGGGATCGCAATGTAATGTGATGAGCGAGCGTCTTTGTCAGCAGCTTCGTCTACCCAGACATCGTATTAACCAATCCGTCTTTGGTGTTGGTGAATCGAAAACCCGAGTGACTGCTTCAGTAGCAACTGAGATCCAATCGAGATTCGGTGATTTCTCATGTACAATAAATTGTCTGGTATTACGCAAATTAACATCCTATTTGCCTTCAACCAGTTTTGCCGCAAATAGATGAATCATCCCTAGTGAGTTACCTCTTGCAGACCCAGAATTCAATGTATCCCGAAAAGTGGATCTCATCATAGGTGCGGAACATTTTTATACACTGTTAAAGGGTGTGTTTGGCTGGCTCGTCTCGGGTAGGGTTGATATGGAGACTGATGCCCGACCACTGGTGTGCTGTTTATCTACTTTAGATACGCTAGAGTCAATTGATCGCAATTTAGAACGCTTTTGGAAGATAGAAGTGGTTAATATCTCGACAGCAACCCCTACTGAATAGTATTGTGAGGAGTTTTACAAACAGACTGTGGATAGAGACGCTACAGGTCGATATGTGGTCAAATACCCAAAAAAGACGGTTTTTCTAATATGCTAGGGCAATCTTATGATAACGCCCTTCGTCGCTTACAAAGTTTGGAGCGAAAACTAGAGAAAAATGAGGATTTAAAGAAAACTTACCATGCCTTTATTGAGGAATTTTTGTCGTTAGGACATATGCGCGAGATATCCGCTGATGAATGTGAACCCGCCACAGTATTTTATCTCCCACATCATGCTGTCATAAAAGACACAAGTACGACAACCAAGGTTCGAAGTGTTTTCGACGCATCAGCAAAATCGAGCACTGGCTATTCCTTGAATGATACACTTTTCGTAGGTCCGGTCATCCAAGAAGATTTACTCACCCTGGTTATCCGTTTTCGCAAGTATTAAGTTGCACTACTGGCGGACATTGAAAAAATGTACCGTCAAGTTTCGATGCACCCTGATGATCAACCTCTCCAACGCATATTGTGGAGATTCAGTCAAAACGACCCTGTTAAAAAGTATCAGCTCACTACAGTTACCTACGGTTTAGCACCATCGTCATTTCTAGCCACCAGGACGTTAAAGCAGCTAGCAGACGATGAAGGAGAATCGTTTCCACTAGCCGCAGAAAAATTAAAACACAGTTTTTATATGGATGATTTTATTAGTGGAGCGTCGGACGTTAAAACTGCATCCCAACTTTGTACACAAATGGTCGAGTTGCTTAGTTTGGGCGGTTTCCGTTTGAGAAAATGGTGCTGCAATTTTCCCGAAGTTCTGGCTGACTTACCATCCGAATATATTAACACACAATTTGCCAGATCATTCGACGCGGAGGAGGCTGTAAAGACACTGGGAATCAGTTGGGAACCCACATCTGATGTACTCCGATTTGATTTAGGCACGCATACAATTGTAGAGCCGATTACAAAACAAAGCATTTTATCCGTGATAGCTCGTTTATACGATCCACTTGGATTGATAGCCCCGATCGTGGTTCGAGCGAAGGTGCTGATGCAGCATTTGTGGACGTTAGCTATAGACTGGGATGAAGAGGTTCCAGTAGACGTCCAGTTTTCATCAGTATGGTTTTGGTCGGATTCGATGGTGGTACTTCATTGGCTGCGTATGTCACCACACACTTGCAAGACCTTTGTAGCAAATAGAATAGCAGAAATTCAGGAGTTAACCCATAATGCGAAATGGTTGCATGTGCCTGGAAAAAATAACCCAGCGGATTTAGTATCCCGTGGTTTGTCAGTAGGAGAATTAGTGAACAGCAAACTTTGGAAATATGGACCTGAATGGTTGCATGAGGGGGAGGGACATTGGCCCAAGCAAGAATTGGAAGCCTTCACCACACCACCAGATGAAATTCCTGAACGAAAAGCCGCTATCTTTGTTATTCAAACAGTAGTTTCAAGCGACACATTGATAAACCGTTTTTCCTCCTTTCATCGTATGATACGAGTCATTGCATATTGCTTACGCTTTGTCCGCAGGTGCAAAGGTGGAAATTTAGCAGACTCCGTTGTACTTTCCGTTGATGAACCTAATGTTGCCAAAACCACTTTGATAAAATTAGTACAAAGAGAAGCCTTTGGGGATGAAATCAAGCAATTGGCAGCAGGTAAACAATTGTTTAAAAGGTCCAGCCTCAGACTTCTAAACCCATTTTTGGATATGGCTGGTGTGATACGAGTTGGTGGCCGGCTCAGACTTTCGGATGAAGGATACGTTTGTAAGCACCTAATACTACTACCTGGATTTCATTACTTTACTCGTTTACTATTGATGTCAATCCATTTGAAAACCTTACATGGGGGAGTTTCGCTCACACTTGCAGTCACTCGTAATGAATTTTGGCCTACTAATGGTAGGCGAGCAGTGCGTAACACGATTCATAAATGCTATCGCTGCATTCGTGCGAATCCTCAACCGATAAAACAATCTAAAGGGCAATTGCCACATGCCCGTGTCAGTCCTAGTCGCCCATTTTCCATCACTAGAATCGATTATTGCGGACCAGTTTTTGTTAAAACTCCGGGTCGGAAAGCATCCCCGATTAAAGCTTATACAGCAATATTCGTGTGTTTTAGCACTAAGGCTGTGCATATCGAGTTAGTGGGTGATTTAAGCACAGCATCCTTCATGTACGCACTTAGACGCTTCATTGCCAGACGTGGCTGCCCGCAACAGATTTTTTCGGACAATGGTACAAATTTCGCCGGTGCTAAAAATGAACTGCATGGCCTGTATCGAATGCTCAAGAACCGTACCGAAAATAACCGTATCGCAAATAGTCTCGCAACGGGGGGAATCACTTGGCATACTATACCACCACGTGCGCCAAACTTTGGCGGCCTATGGGAGGCTGCTGTGAAGGTGGCGAAAACGCATCTCCGTAGTCAACTGGGATATACAACACTATACTATGAGGATTTGGTGACGATATTAACCCAAATTGAGGGCTGTATGAACTCTCGGCCACTAGCCCCTTTGTCTGAAGATCCCAATGACATGGAAGTTATTACACCGAGTCACTTTCTTATCGGTTCATCTTTGTAAGCTATACCCGATTCAGATTGGAAAAATGTGCCGATCAATAGACTAAACCGCTTTCAGTTCGTGCAACAAAGAGTGCAACAATTTTGTTGCCGCTGGAGAAGCGAATACCTGAAGGAGCTTCAGCGACAATCCTACATAAATCCGGAAAAGGTTAACCTCAAGGTTAGTCAACTGGTGATTCTGAAGGATCAACTTATGCCACCCACTCAATGGCCATTGGCGCGTATTGAAGCGCTTTATCCTGGGCGAGATAATATTTCTCGAGTTGTACTGCTGAGAACATCATCTGGAATATTTAAAAGATCATCGTGCAAGGTGTGTCCGTTACCTTGTGCATTCGACGAGTATGACGAAACCAGCGCAACCCCCAACCATGCTGGAGACGTCGCGGATTCTTCGGAGCAAGCAGTTTATAATTAGAAATTAAGTACAATTGTGAAATAATTCATTTCAGGTGGCCGGTCATGTTAGATTCTATATTATTTCTAAGATTATTAATAGTTAAAATCAGAACCCCCAAATTAGAATCCATCTCCATTTAACGTATTTTGTAAATGCACCCTAAATGCTTCAGCTGGATATTTTCAGGTTTTAAAATTGGAGTGACTTTGGCATTTTTCCATTTTGAGGGAAGTATGCTAATTCAAAGCATCTGTTAAAAATTCTCACCAAGAAATTAAAAGAGCTTTCGGGAAGTCTTTTGATGAGGATATAAAAAATCCCATCATCTCCTGGTGCTTTCATGTTTTTAAAGTTCTTGATAATAGTTCGTATTTCATTCAAGTTTGTTTCCAGTACCTATTCAGGAGGAAATTCTTGAGTGATCATACTTCTGTGATACATACTTTATTTTCAATAGGACTCATTACGTTCAAATTGAAATTATGAACACTCTCGAACTGCTGAGCAAGTTTTTGAGCTTTTTTTCATTCGTAAGAAATATGTGGTCACCATCTTTGAGGACTGGTTCCATGTTTCCTTAGTAATAGTGTATGAAGTGCGATGAAACTTTTTAAGAGGCTTATCACAAATGCCAGGTTTTACAGGCAAATTCTAGTCCATCCTTTTTATTTGAAACAATAATGTGTCACCCAACGGGTACTTACTAACTAATTCCCAAGTATGATAATCGTTTAAACCGGTTATCCTCCTCAAAGTGTCTTTCCAAAGCATATTAGAAAGCATTCCTCGGCTCAGTGTCGTAAAAAAGCAATGATCCAGCAATAAGATAGCACTTTGTAGCCGCTTTTGTCCTCACCATTCGGCATTAACTGCATCCCGAGTTGTTTTATTATGCCTGGCGAGCACAATGCAAATCAATTATTTCACACCCCGGGTCACGCGGTGCGAAACAAAAGCAGAGTGGCTCTCAAAAATCACGGAAACTCCGCATAGCAAACCCTAATTCCGTACGGCAATGAATCAAAGCTCCAGAACAAAAGGACAGCGAAGGCCTGCGAAAATCAAGCGAAAAAAAGGACAAGATAAGAGCTGGGTAAATCCTGCTGGAAACGGAGAATGAATGGCAATCAAATAGGGTCCCAGTCAGACTTACTTATCCTTTCCGCAGGAAGGCGTCGCGAATGGAACCCGAATGGAAAGACGTGACGAGGAGGTTGGCTCAAGGTGTAGCGTCAACCTTGGAAAGCCAGCGTGAAAAGGTGTCAAATTTTCAAAAGAATCATTAAAATATCCTTGGTTTTAATGTAGCACCGTCTGCCCCCCTGCTGTCCGAAGGAAATTCTGTGGTGTTATCTTGTCTTGTCCGTCCCATTTAGGTGCTATTTTTTCTTCTCTTGCATCCTTGAGCTCGCTGTCCAACCCGCCTAAGTCACCATCGATTTGATTCCATCATTGATTTATGGACTTTTTTCCCAATACGCGCAGGTAAAATCAAGTCGAAGGGGACTGGTAGATTCTTCCCAGCTTCGCCTGCGGCGCCTGCTGAGACGATGATGGTCTCATAATGGTTTTATTCTTATTGGCGAAATTGTCCTGTTTTGCTGAGCTGTCAAAATGGAAATTATGAGCGAAGGAAGATGAGCCCTCGTTAGCTTCCTACTATCTTCTTGCTAGAGTTGCTAGAGTGCGTACCTGGATGTGACTGGCTAATATTCTAGGGGGTAAATAAAAGAGCTGCTTTTATTATCTGCTCAATCGACATTTACTATCCCATGATGGTTTATGACAGCTAAGTCTGAACGATATCATTCTGTGATAAGTCGTTTCAAAAGAATTATGGAAAACTTGACTGCAAACACCGACTGTAAGGCTTAGAATTTCTGAATTTAAACTCTAACTTATTGTTAGTCATTTTTTAATGCATTTTATGGTGTGTTTCCATGTTTCTCACAGTGTAAAATTTACATAGGAAAAAAAAACGAGGCCACTTGCATCAGTATAGTCTCCTCGGACACTTTTCCGCCCTGATTTGAGTGCACCATGAATGCTCAACGGAAAACTAGAAGGGGAGAACCCTCCCGAAGCGCAAAATTCAATTCCCGAATTGTGGAAGTATACATTTTAAATTGTTAAACTTGCGACAATGTGACAGCCAGCGTTGGGGAGAAGTAAAAAACTAAATAATTTCAAGTAAGCTGCTGATTACAACCAATCCAATAAAAGTTTCGCGCTATGTAAACACCGCCACAGTGTAGCAAAATAAGTTTAAAATCCATTTTCTCGCCGTCTTGATGGCACAATTAGGACCAGCTGCAGAAACTTGGCATGGTTGGCAGCTATAGTAGTAAAAATTGAAAGAAGGGAAAATAAAAAAACTAGAGCGCTTCCATGAAATAGCCGAGAATTATAAACAGGACACAGTTTCTCCGCTGCAATTCCATTCATTGCAGTCCGACTGAAAAGTTACAACAAGATGCGATGCGAACCAGAATGGAAACTACATTATAAATAGAGACTAATTGCATGAAAATATTCCACTTTCGGTAGCAACCCGTGAATCGTCGTCCCTTGCCACGGCAACAAAAGCTTTTGTTCGATGGTTCATCCTTAACCTAACTCATAAAACAGAGCGAACGAGAGAAAAAAAAGCAAATTCCGGATTCGCAGTTCTAGCCTCCTGCTTCCCCCTTGGGTCCAAATCACCTTCATGTATGTATTCTTTACAGTATGAATTTCAGCAAACCTAGTTGTGTAGAACAATCCTGCCGTCGTCTTTTATGCTGACGACGGCGACCGTCCGGGGGAATGCTTGTTTGCCCAGCTTGGCCAACACAATGGAGATTACATATGGTTGAATTATTGTTAATAAGTTACCTCAGTCAGCTAGGCCGATTGTGGCCTGCCGCCGTCCGGAGTTTCATTGCGGAAGCTGAGCTGACAGCAGGCAGGGCTGTACTTTGTAGTCTAGTTTGAAAATCTATTGCCCTAAGACGGCACTGGGACGACCGTCTATAGAAATATCCTCCAGATTCAGAGTTGTTTGTTTTTTTTTTCTCTCCTGAAGACACAGCAGGCAGGCATCAATAATCCCGTTGAGAGTTCGGGCAACGAATGCAAACAAGCGACCTTCCAAACGGGAATACACAAAAAAGTCAGTTAGATAGAAGAAAAGTGAAAAATCATATTTTCTTAGCGAAAAAGTTGATATAGAGCCGTATACCGAAACAGTAGCCGAGTTTGCGTCGCTTTTTGGACGGGCTAAAGAAAATAAATCTAGGATTATCATGCCGCACTGCTTTTGAACTTGGCAGCCAAAAGATTGTAATCGATCTCGCCTATTTTCACTGGCAAAGCGACAACCGGAATGATGATGACGATAGGAGGCGTGATGCGGCTTGAAATGAATTTCGCTTTTGTTGATTTGTTGTATGAATTGCAAATGAATGACGTTTCGGAATTCGATTGATGGATTTGCGGACAAAGAAACATGTCTACTCATTGTTTTGATGAGACGTAACGAACAGTGTTCATTAGTGGAAGAAAAATCAACATACAAGTGTCAACAAAACCGAAACAAAGGAAGATTTGTGTAACTCATCTGGACCGCAGCGTGGGGTATTGAAAATTGTGAGATTAAACTTGTCGAATTTTTTTTTAAATTTTATTAATTTTTTTCGAATATTAACACGGTTTTATTGCATAATGATTTATTTATGATTTTGTTTGGGATAACGAAACAACTGATAAATCTATATTGTTTAAACATTATTAAAAATTTTGAAAGCCGAATCGTGTCGAAAAACACTAGGGTATTTGGGTTCTCGTCAATGTTTGGTTCTCTTCATTAATGGGAAAGAGAGAAAGAAAGCTTGTGTAGCTATACACTCGTTTCACCTACTTTTATTGTTATGGTTTTAAAGTAAGCGTACTTTGTTACACCGCCGTTCAATGTATAAATTGCCATCAATTTCATATTTTCTAAGGCTTCTGTCATGCTGAACGTCAACGCGAGCGATCGGGCGAGATTCTTGCCGTAGGTTAATGAACAGCCGTAAGTAGAACTGTTCATTAACCTACGGCAAGCATCTCGCCCGATCGCTCGCGTTGGCGTTCAGCATGGCAGAGGCATTATCATCAAAATGGCGCTTCACTTCTATTCAAGCTGTCATTTTACAAATGCAGTGTGATAAAAAAACAGTATTCAACTTTTTCTCTAGTCTCATACTGTTAAATGAATACAAAAGACTATTTCTGATTTTTTACCTCCAAACAAGTTTAGAAAATCCATTTTTAGACCCCTTCAAAATTGTGTAAATTTCAACTATTGCCAGCTTTTTCCATATTTCTTGTAACTGTCAAAAATTACACGCAAAACTTAAATTAGAAAAACAGAAGAAACTAACAACAGTGCGTTACTACGTCATCAAGCAAAGCAAAGCTTCGGAACTACATTCAGTTTATTACACACAGACTTCGCAGCAAACTGTGTGATGTACAAGAAAATTTCGGGGCTAGCGCTACGATCGTACTTACACTAACAGTCTCTCCTCTAGTTAAGACTCGAGCTTACGACGGCTGGCTTGTTAGACCAGCATCGTACCTCGAGACCCACCGGAAGGTCTACGTCATTACAAAGTGTAAAATAACATGCGAGTTCAAGTGCTCACATACAAAATCCGCGCATTGCTCTATACGGCTGCAACGGGACTCGTTTAGCAGCCAACCGAAGTTGTTTTTCATCATTAGTGGACCATATTTTATTTTAATCACTAAACAAAATCACTCATTACACTAGGAATACTTTAATCTTTAAAATGTTCACCTCAAACTTCCAAAAACAAGCTTAGCAGGAATATATGAGATGAATTTTTACAAATCTTAAACTTCAACTGTATATATTTTCATCTGTTTTCACTGCGTTGAAGAAAATCAAAAGTTGCCAAATCCGTTTCTGTTAATACAAAAAAATCATACTGTAATTAATTAATTTTTCCGATATAATTGACATATATCGACAGCAGGTTACCAATTTTGCATGTGAATAACTACAACTGAGCAAGATCGCGCCAAATGACCTATGGTCAAATATCGACCATTTTTGATTTGAATGAAACTTTGCACATTGTATTTGGCTTAGCAAACAGAGCATTTTTCACAGATGGAGAGATTTTTTACACCCATGAGTTACATTCTAAAAGGGCGTATGCCTTTTGGGATAGGTTTTATTCGAAGCATTGTAGCCCAGAAACCGTTGGTTGTATAGAAAAACTGTCTGAGAATGAGTTTTAGGGAATTAAAAATGCACCTTGAAAAAAATATAAACTGTACAAAAAAAATTTTTTTTGACCAAAAAAAATTAAAAATAAACATTAAATTCCAATTGAAAAAATAAGAGTTGAATTTTTTTTAAATTTTTTTTTTTAAAGAAACTTGACGTCAATACGCAATTTTTTAAAAAAAGTCCAGGATGGAGAAATGAAAAATAATTTTTTTATGGTAAATTAATTTTTTTATAAAAATTCCAATTTAAACAGTTTTCAAAATATCTGTTTTCGTATATAAATATGATTGCACTACTCCAGATGTGTTAGTAACAGTTTGCATTTTGTGAAGATGAATAAAGTGAAAATGGAATACACCAAGCCCAAATGCTGTAAACCCTTTCCTGATCATCGGTGCTCATCAAACTTACGCAAATTAAACGAACACGTTATTGCAAAATTAAAAATATTGAACAGTCAAGCTCATTTTAATACGTCTTTATCAATTTGTGATTCGTGTTGTTATTGGAATGATAGTCAAGCCACCATTCATCCCTTCGTTGTTTACTATTCAGAATCTGGAACACATAAGAATATTAGCTTCATCATAATATCGGAAGTACTCCATCATGATACTGTTGCGGTTCAGGTGTTCATTGCCAAATTAATGAGTTTTTTGAAAACAACAATACAGTTGAAAAGAGCGATATTAATGTCTGATGGAGCTGCCTCACAATATAAAAATAGAAAAAACTTTGCAAGTCTGTGCAAGTTCAAAACAAAATATAACGTCGATGCAGAGTGGCATTTTTTGCGACTTATCATGTTAAAGGCCCATGCGAAGCAATTGGTGGCATATTAAAACGAATGGCATGAAATGCATGTTTAGCTAAAGAACATGAACATCCAATTACGAGCGCAAAAGAATTGTATGATTGGTCTAATCAGAATAGTAATGAAAATTAATCAAAAATGTCTTTTAGTTGGGTATCATATGATGAATATGAACAAGGAGTAACAGGATGGAGCAATATTTTCAAAAAATCTATAATAATAGCTGCCACACAAAAGTATTACTCTTTTGTTCCGATTTCAAAAAATAAGATACAAACGAAGCTGTTTTCAAAAGATGACGAGTCATTTACTTATGATGTATATAAAATATAAGGTGAAACTAGTTCGGTAAAGTATCTATGTCATAAAGATATATGTTCCTAAGATATTAATACTCGAAAATAAAGATTTGATTCTTATATATATTTATATCACTTAGAACATTTAACTCTTTACTTGAGAACCGTTCGCCCAATCGTTTTGTTGTCAAAGAATGAATTGTATATTTTTGATCAAGCATTCCAATGAACGTATGGTTTTTGCTGGAGAACCATGAACAAATTAAGAAAAACGTGTATTTTACTAAATAATTATAATTTTTCGAGCTTAATTAGTAATAACTCGAAAACCAATGCCTTCAGAATGTTTACTACCAAGAGCTTTTTGATTCAAAATGACTCTCTGCATCTTTTAAAATCATCAGAATACAAATATTTTGTGAAATGTTTGAATTTGAATTTTCATACAAAAATTAATCTACCATAAAAAAATTATTTTCCATTTCTCCATCCTGGATTTTTTTAAAGTTGCGTATTAACGTCAAGTTGCTTTTAAAAAAAAAATAAGAAAAAAATTCAACTCTTTTTTTTTTAATTGAAATTTAATATTTATTTTTAATTTTTTTTGGTAAAAAAAAATTCTTTTTGGTCAAAAAATATTTTTTTTGTACAGTGCATATTTTTTTAAGATGCATTTTCGATTCGCTACAACTCATTCTCAGACAGTTTTTCTATACAACCAACGGTTTCTGGGCTACAATGCTTCGAATAAAACCTATCCCAAAAGGCATACGCCCTTTTAGAATGTAACTCATGGGTGTAAAAAATCTCTCCACATGTAAAAAATGCTCAGTTTGCTAAGCCCAATACGTGTGCAAAGTTTCATTCAAATCAAAAATGGTCGATTAAATTTTCACGTATTTCCAGGCGATTTGAAATGATTTTGCTCAACTTATGACTAGGTAACCTACTACGACGGGCTGCGGCTACGTTCATTCATGATTGATAGTGTGATGAATATGGGGGCGTCATGAGATGAATAATTGAGCAGTGATTTAAGTGTTGAAATAAATAGGGAAGCGTTGTGAAAATGGTTTGTTTTGCAAAATTCAGGATAAATCTAGCTTAGTTTACTAAATTTTCAATGCTCGGCAGTTCCATAAGAGCATGTAAGCGTATTTTGTTTATTTGTTCATACATTTTGTAAAAATGTGGTGTCTAATCCATGCATTCTTCGTGAATACTGGCTTAATGAGATGAATAATGTAACAAATACCCTATAAAAAATTTCTTACTCCCAGAAATCTCCACATGTAAAATCAGGTTCAACTTGTTCGGTTGGTCATCGAGTTATGCAGTTATCTGTATGGAGCCCTTTCCTCATTCCTGAGTAGGGAGGGGTGTCATATCAATATAGAAACATTTCTTGCTTCCAAAAACCTCAACGAAGTAAAATTGGATACATTTGCATGATTAGTTCCCGAGTTATGCAGAAATTTGCGTTTCATTCATATGGGAGCCCCCCTCCCTCTAGAGAAGCAAGGGTTGTCTATCTGCCACAAAAATTTTCGTCGCTCCCGTTAACTACCACACGCCAATTTAGGTTATATGTGCTTGATTAGTTCCCGAGTTATACGGATATTTGTGTTCTGGTAGCTCTCTCTTCTAGAGCAGAGAGTGGTCTCGAACTGCCATTGAAATATTCTTTGCTTTTTAAAACATTCACACGCCAAATTTGGTTTCATTTTATTTGTATGAAAGCCCTCCCTTCTGGAGGAGGCTGGGGTCCAAAACTGACGATGTCGATCGGCTAGCTCTGTCACAAACGGTTGTGATATCGGGTTCGATTCCCGATCAGGTCGAGGATCTTTTCGAACTGGAAATTTTCTCGATTCAGCACTGGGGTACGGTGTATCGTTGTATTTATCCTACAACATACAAAATGTGCCGAAAACAATATCGATAACGAATTCTCTCAACTAAACTAGTTGATCGAGATCACATTAGCCCTCCAGGCTAGCGTGCGATATTGTTGTTGGGGTCCAAAACTATTATAAGAACGGCGCCGATCGGTTCAACCATTTGCAAGTCTATATGGATCAAACAGACAGAAAAACAGATAGACAGAACTCTGTTTCAATATGTCCAGAGAGGTTTCTAACAAATTTTCAAGCTCAGCTATCTTCAATAATGTGCCACAAGGAAGAAATCTGAAATAGCTGATCTTCTCGCTGTTTTACGTAGTGTCAATTATTATTTCAGCCGGTTCTCCTTTTTATCACGGTTTGGAAAAGCACAAAAACAGCAAGTGCGAGTACTTCCGAAAGAAAGAATTAGCGAAAAAATTGCAGGTAGTAATTTTGTCTCTCCAAAAATAATATACACTGTATGAAAAATTGAAACACAATTGTTGATTTTGACGAAGTTTAATATTTTCTTCTTTATTTCTACAAGTTTAGTAAACTATTATTGGTTGGTTTACAGTGTGCAGTTTTTGTTAAAAATATTCAGATTCATAATTATTTTTTGAAATATTTAATTTATAATTGTATTTGTCTGTTTTTTTCAAGAAAATGCCTTTTTGTCGTACGGTTTGTATTTTTTCAAGGATAAATTTATTATCTACAACTATGCTGAAGATGATATATGTCCAGGTGATATGGCACCTGGACACCCTGTATATTGTTTTCAGAAACACAAAATCATAATCTTCAACTTTGCCGATGACGTCATACCGATCAAACAAACCGTTCTGGCTCTTAAAATATTTGTAATCATCAATATCTTTTTCACTAAGCTTTACATAGCTTCTCAAAACCGAGTCGTGCTTCAAAAAAAAATATAGATAACCAATAGCACAACTTGGCATTTTTTGCTTGAAGAAACATCTATGCAAAGTTTAAGAAAAATCTATTTTGAAAATTGTAAACAAAATTTTAAAACTGGGAAATTATTTTCGGAATTGGTCAGTATGTCTTTATTTCATCTTATAAAAAGGGAGCTCCGTAACCGCAATGTTACAGAATCCGCCTTGGTAAGCGGGTGGTCGTAGGTTCGAATCTTAGTAGAATTAGGCCATTTGGTTGCCATAGGACTTTAGCATGGGTTTATTCTCAGGCTTCCCACTAAGTACCTTTCCTTCAATCTGAATTCTACAGTACCTCTGTTGACTCTCCTTTTAACAAAACTAAGTCCCTGTTATAATAAAATTGGTATGAGTTTTAACATCTGGAAGTTTTCTCCAGGGAATTGTAATTAGGCGATATTGTTAGGAGGGACAGAGGCTCGGTATAGTAGAGTAGTAAGCTTGAAACGGAAAGGTAAAACTTACACACAAGCACGGATATGAATGATAAGCGTATCACTTTCTTCAACAGTGATGCTGCCAATAATATGAAGTGCGGAGTACAGAAAACACCTGGGAAAACACAATAGATCTAATCTTTTATCGCAGTGATGAGTCCACACAGCAAAAAAAAAATCTTATAAAAACCAAACTGCTATATCGACAATGTGCCACAAGGAAGTAATCTGAAACCACTGCTCTTTTTGTTTTTGTAGGGATTGTTTTATTAGAAACACTTTTAGAAGCCGTGCTGAAAAATATGTGCAAATTATTTCTAACAAAGGCAATTAAAGGTTTTTGTATGGATAGTTTTTGATAAACTTACTGAATTAGTGTTAGCGACAGTCATAAAATAAACTGCTATTAAACGGTTCAACTGAAACGGTGAAACGGTTAAACAGTGAAACTGAATTAGTGTTAGCGACAGTCGTAAAATAAACTGCTATTAAACGGATAAAATGTGAAACTCCGAATAAAATACAAAACCATATAGATAAAATTTTGTTAGAGGTTGAAAAATTTTTTTGAAAGGAGTAAATTTTGGAGAAATGATGACATTGAAAAACTGTTTTAAATTTTATTTTACTGTTTTAATATTGTCTTTGTTGTATTTCAAATTTCAAGTTTTTTTTTTGTGTGTGATTTAGATAATTGGAACTTATTAATTATTCCATCGTTTATATTTCTCTATCAACATCGATTTTCTATTAACGAATTTACAAATTGTTTTAAATATCATCTAAACCTGTTACAATAATAGTTTTTGACGGTATAGTAAACATAATTTTTCCTTGAATTCGAATTAATCATGTTTTTATAACCGTTCTGAGCAATTCCACAGAAAAACAAGCAACCAATTCAATCGACCATTTTTGATTTGGCTGAAGCTTTGCATAGACGTTTCTATAGGCAAAAGATACCATTTTGTGCTATTGATTTATTTTTTTGGAACACGACTCATTTTTGAGAAGCAATTAAAAGATACTATTTTGAGATGGAATTGATGATTATAAATATTTTTAGGGCCAAAACGGTTTGTTTGATCGGTGTGACGTCTTCGGCAAAGTTGTAGATAATAATTTTGTTTTTCCGAAAAAAAAAATACAAACTAAAAAAAATATTACTTTTATGAAAAAAAGTTAAAAGAAAAATTAATAATTATTTAGCCAAAATAGCTTATTTTTTAAAAATCTGTTTTTTTTATATAAAAACTACAAAAGATTACCTGAACAATGCAACCGGTCCGATTATGGGGAAATCCAGGAAAAAAAGTTGTGTTTTTGAAGAAAAAAATTTTTTTTTAAATTTTTTTTAAGGAACATAAGATGTTATTTACAATTTTGCCAAAGACACTATGCCAATCATTCAAACCGTTTTGGCTCCAAAAATATTTTTAATTTTCAATGGAGCTCACTATGGGGGATTAAAAATATTTTTACAGTCAAAACGGTTTGTTTGATTGGCATAGTTTCTTGGGCAAAGTTGCATATAATTATTTTGTCCTTCCATAAAAAATGTACCTTTAGAAAAAAATATCGAATTTTTTTCCAAAATGTCATAACTTTTTTTTTCTACTTTCTCCATGATCAGACCGGTTCCATTGTTACGGTAATCTTTTGTAGTTTTTATATAAAAAAGTTAAATTAAAAAAAAAAGAGCTTTTTTAGATAATCAATTTTTAATTTTTCTTTCAACTTTTTTCAGAAAAAAAACATTTTTTTTTTTGGAATGTATATTTCTTTCGGAAAGACGAAATTATTATCTACAACTTTGCCGAAGAACAAACCGAACAAACCGTTTTGGCCCTAAATATATTTATAATCATCAGTACCTTCCCAAAATAGCTTATTTCAATAGCTTCTCAAAAAAAGTCTTGTTCCAAAATATAAAACCAATAGCTTTGCCTATTGAAACGTCTATGCAAAGTTTCAGCCAAATCAAAAAAAAATTGAAACTGGGACATTTTTGTGGCACTACTCTTCTGCTCTATGTTCAATGTGCCTCAAGGGAGTAATCTGAAACCGTTGTTTTTTGTTGTGGATATATAATTTTTCATTCAAGCCGAATGTTATTTATATTTTGTCACGAATAACGCTATGTTGAAAAGTTTAAAAATGTAAGAGTGAATGCGTTATTTTATTGTTCTGAATGCGTTATTTACTGTTCTACAATTTCTTCTTCTTTTTTGTTGACTACGGCGCTGACATGCGGTCGTGGTTATTTATTAGGTTGCATCGAATGTCTGTACGTGGGAATAGAATTTTGAAACTGTACTTCTGGGAAAGAGGCTGCTGCACGATTGAGTTGATATTCAGCATGGGGACTTTTTTGGAGAAGACAAAATTTTCCAGACCAAATTGATTGTTCAAAATTGATAAATTTATAGGAATAACATAAGCAATGTGACAGTAATATAATTTACTGAATAAAGAAGTTAGTCGTGAAACAAAATTGTCAGCAAATTCAAACGCAATTTCATTATACGTAATCGTAGGTAAGACTATAAAGGATGCTTAACTAGGAAAAAAAACAAGTATTTGAGGTAAAATAAACCTTAAAAAGAAGTAAACTGTATGAAAAATATGAAACAAAAAACTGATTCTTTCTCATAAATTCTACAATAATTTTGTCACTATTTAATTTTTATGTCTATTTAAATTTTGTATGATTCCAAATATGGTTAATTGCCATACTTACTGCGATATTTAAAAAAAAGAAAAATATATTAAATAGCAGAGAAAAATATTGATAATGAGTCCAAGAGTTAACGATTAACCAATTTCAAATGTGAAACACCATGTATAACAAAAATTTAGGGAAGAAAAATATAGAAATATGTACGTGGGAGGGTGGTTTCGAAGACACGATCGCATGACGTTTGACTATCGTATTATTTCATCAAAACAAATATTAGCCAAAATCGTAACACTAGTATTGCCTGCAATTTTATCTAACAATGCAATTCTGAATGCTGAGCCGAAAAACCGATATAAACAACAATTTATACTAAATTAATAGGATGAAACTATTTTGTATTAACGCCTTTACTCTGAAATATACGGTAAAAACCAGTTTTCGCAGTTATACTGTTTGATTTAGCGAATTCGGTATAATTTTCCTTTCTCAACAAACAGCGAACTGAATGAAACTACATAAAATTGAACACCAGAATGATTTAATCGAAAATCCTTAGATTGAATTTGATTGACATTAAATGGATAAAACTCTTACTAAGTTGACTCCAGGCCAAAATATAACTTCATATATATAAAAAATAATGATAATTTCAACAAACTTCGAAAAAGAGAAGAGAGTTCAATTATACGCATTTAAAGCTTTTGGCGAGTGACAAAAATTATGCACTGCTTTAACTTTTTTTTTAAAATGCTTTGGTATTTCTCACAATAGAGACAAGTTTGTTTAATTTAGCATTATTTTGGATTGCGATTCACCGATGACACGGGATGATTCCAGTTCTCTTGTTATTCTCCACTCACACTGCAAGCAAGCATGTTGTTAGGCCTGAAACATACTGAACGCCAATGGGAGCGATCGGGCGAGATTCTTGCCGTAGGTTAATGAACAGCTCTACTTACGGTTGTTCATTAACCTACTGCAAGAATCTCGCCCGATCGCTCGCATTAACGTTCATCATGTTTCAGGCCTTAGTCTCGCTCGTAAGCAGCATGCAACACCTCATGTGAGGTTCTCGTTGCTGCCGTTATCATACAATGCAGAATTCTCCATCCAGGCTATCCCTCGTTCTTTCTTGCTTCCTTTCTTGCTCCCATTTGCTCCCGAGATCATATGCACACACTCCCGCCTACTTTCCTCGTGTGTACTCGTGTGTATCTACTCCCCAACTCACGAGAACGACAAGCCGAAGACAATTGTTTCAAGATGCTTTGAGATGGTTGCAGAGGGACAAAAGAATAATAGGGTATCGGACTACTTCGGCAGCGGTTTGCTTCGGCTGGTTTTGCATTAGTCTACTGTAAAATAACTTATCAAAGCAGTCCAATACCCTACACGTTGCCCCACTGTCGGTTGTCGGTGCATGAAGCAGAACCGGGAAGAAAGCATTTTCGTTTTCGAGTATAATTTTTCAAGCATTCCTTCTAGTCGAGCATTTATAGTTGAGTACTCCTACTCGCAAGCTCAAAGGAACTCGCGTACTCTTTTACAGTCCCTGAGTAGCAATACAAAAGAAATTTTGTGTGTCGGTGCGTGCTTGTTGCTACTCAGGGAAAAGCATGAAGAATAAAGAGTATCTCGAAAGCGTGTGTGCAAAATTCTTGAGAAGCGTGGCATATGTCTCGTTCTCAAGCAGGAAGGAAGAGAAATGTTTTGTTTCTCTCTCGCTTTGCAACGCTTACAAGTTACAAGACGATAACAATCATACCCACACCCACAGCTATCCAGCTTCTCAAGAGCGGTAATGGCGGACAATACACGCAACCCATTTTGACGTTTTCTGCAGGTCGGGTAGTTTTCAATCGCAGTAACTGAGTGAAAAATAAAATTTTTGCTACGTAGCATAGCAACCTTAATAAACAGTTTTGTTTATTTTGATCCGCGCTTGCGCACGACGAAATTTAAATAACAAAACGCACATTGCTTGTTTAAGTTGCTATGCTACGTTACGACGTTGTTTTATTTTCTACTCCATTACTGCGATTGAAAATTCCCTGACCTACAGAAAACGTCAAAATGGGCTGCGTGCATTGTCTGCCATTACCGCTCGTGGAAAGCTGGATTCACAGGGACGAAATGGCTGAGAGCAAACGCGAAGCGACAGATCCGGACAATATTGCTACCCTGTCCGGATTTCTTCAGCAATGCTGTGCAGTGCTATTGTGTCGGTTGGCCTGTCTGCTGTGGAACGTAGCGATAGAATCAGTCTCCTTCCCAGCTTTACTACGCTAAAAATAACTGCGTACCGAGCCAGTTTCCAGTAAAAGTCAACCATTCTCTTGCTGCAGTAATCGGTTACATAATGAAGATTGAATTTCTACGTGCTAAAACTTTCATACGTGACTACTGAAGGTTAAATTTGCTATACGTGTGTCGAGGAATGGTTTAACAACTATAATTTTGTTCTTTGGTGAAACCTGTGTTGACCAGTGTAGTCGGTCAACTTAACAACACAATAAAAATGCAGACAGAAGCGCTCATTTTAGTCATGTCGTTACTAAAAATTTTGTTGGTTTCAATGAAACAGAAAAAGAAACTTTCTTTTTTAAATACGATCATTTTACGGTTAAACGCTTGCAAGCCACTTAGTCGAATCGATTTTTGAGACCGTCTTTTTAAGAATTATGATTTTCTTCTAATATTTTTTTTCAATGCAGGACAGTGGATCAAGTGAATCAAGCATCAAGTTCTATTTTTCTCTGAGAATTGTTCTACGCCTTTTTAGACGGCTTGAAAACCACCCAAGTTAGAGTAAAATTCATTGAGTTAGTAGGTAAATAAGTATGTCTATAATATCTTGTCATCCTTTATACTACAACTAAAAGGTGTTTGGCTTATTAATTCATAGCTATTACCATTGGTTAAATGATCCATTTTCTTAGTGAAGAATGTCATTTCTGTTATTCTATAATATTGAAGTCAAGTCGATAAAATGACAAAAAAAAAACAAAATTCACGTAATTGAATCTGGCACACCATTTGAAAATTCAAAAAAATTGCTCATGACGAGCAAAATTTAGTGCAATTAAACAAGCAAAATTTAGTTTAAGCGTTATTATTTTAAATTTTAAATTAATAACGCTAGCTACATATACAATGACTCCGTGTTACTGACTTGCATCTAGCACTGCGGCACAGCACTTCACAATCCGCCCGCTGTTTGATTACCATCTAATTCAAGCTAAAATTGCAAACAAACAGCTGACCTGCAAGCAACATTAAACGTCAACGTGAACCCGCATCGTAACCTGACACTGATGGCACTCTCGTGCTGCCTGCTGACTGCTGCCAGTGACGCTGCTACCATCAAGAACTCGCGAACTCTGACAAATATTTGTACTGCAATTGCTTTGAGCCATTGCTCTTCGGCAAGTACCTCCCCCGTCTCCACCACAGCTGCCGCCATCTCGTTGAAATGAAACTTTCCACCGAAACAGGACGAAAAGAATTTTCCCTTTGATCCTCGCTTTCTGGAGCCAACTCGCACCCTGCTCCAGCTCACATTACATCCTGTTCAAATAACTGCAATGAATTATTAAAAGCAAATATGCAGTCGATACCCGCATCAGTCAGCCAGCGTCTCGTCTCTTGCTGACTGTCTGAAACCCCCCTCTCTTAGCCGGTTGATTAAGTGGGGTAGACCGATTGTTTGTCGAGAGAACATTATTGCGAGTAAACAGCCGTGTCTGGAATGTCGTCACGCTGATCGTTTATGAACGGGTGTCCGAACATTGTGTCAACAGGGCTCTTAATCAGACTATTTATGGTCCGTAAAAGTGCAAATAAAATTATGCTTTCATGTGAATTCATTACGATGATGGACAAACCAGCAAGCGGCTGACGTAACGAGACCGACCGGGCTGGAAAGAGCTCGCAAAACCGGAACAATATGTGCGCCCCTAGAACGCTGTGTTAAAATTCAATCCAATGCTGCATGTTTGACGAACGTTTGGTACTGGACATTGCGGCGGTGGAGTATTTGTAGTGTTTGGGTGTTGCAATTTACTCATTTTTTTCACGATTTTGATTATAATTGCTACCCGCTAGTTTAATCACGGCTCCCAATATAGGTAATTAAAGCCTGTGTTCGTCTTGTACATAGCTAACGTTATCATAAAACAGGCAGAGATTTATCGCTGGTGCATATTTTTCGTCTGCCTCGCTGCCAGGACAGTCGTGTCTGTTGACATATTTCACCGCTGCGGAAACCACATCCGCTTTGTACACCAGCAGGCGTCACAAGCCACATTATAAACCGTGACCCTCCGTACTGCCTTTTCGGTTTAACTCTCGTAAGGCGTGGCACAGCGGGATCCGCGGCATGTCAGAGGTCCGGCCATCCGGACGGAAGCACGCTGCGGTTTTTCTGAGCACAACTATGGGGGTGCTTTCGAGTGTATGGCGGAATTATGACGCATTCTCCACGCAAGAGGGCTTCCTTCATTGAATTCGCCGCGTGGTGGGATTCGCATAAAAACACGCTTACCAGTACGGCAACTGTTTTTTTCTTGTTGATCTATAAATATATGAGCTGAATTGCGGTTAGCAATTTAAATTGGTTTATTGAAGAATATTAAAAAAACTGAAAGAAATATGTGACATTAAAGGGTTGAGTGGACAGTCAGAAATTTATACAAGATACTCGCTAAATATGAAAAAGCAGTCAAGTAAACAAGAAGCTCATGATTCCTGATTTGAATTTGATAAAAAGAATCACGATGGATTTTTCGGTAGCTACTAGTAAGATGGAACCGCGAATTACACCACCCATCGCCATATTTTTAATTCAAAATGCAAACATTAGAAAGCAATACAACCCCGCTTCTGTAGAATGATATTAAATTGGTTTGTCGATTGGTAAGTTTTTAATAATCTGGCTAAAATAAAATACTTCCGGCGTGGATGAACGTCCGATTTTTCTTCTTTGGAAAAACGACCAAAACAAAAATAATCACTCGCAAAGGCAAAGAAGAAACACATATAAGCGCACTGGAGAACCATTTTGCAATCATGTGACAGTCAACAGTTAACAGCTACTTGGCCTGGCACATTTCCGAGTAAATCCGCTCTGTCATGATTCAGTGACTTTTAATCTGGTACCGCGGCTTTCCTCAAGAACCGAACAGGACGTTCCCGGTTTTCTTTGTTTCCTGCCGCCTTACGCCGAGGCTATTTTCCACCTATTTAGTATTCATAAAGGCTCGCCTAGTTTTTACTTCTTTTATCATTGCTACGCGCTGGGATCGGCAAGTCAAGACAGGAACTGAAAGCAAACCGTGGATAGGATTTTTATTTATTTATTTTGGTTGTTTGCCCGTTGCTTAGCTTTTCGTGAAGCGGAAAAGCGGTACGCTCGCGGCGGAGTGAATTGTGAAAAATCACAACCTATGTCTTTAACAATAAAAATCCTTCAAATGAGGAGACTAACACATCATCATCGTTATCAGAAATGCGTCGACGTTGATGGTTATAAGAACACATCTTTTGCTTCGGGCACCGCCAAAAGCTGGCAGGCAAATTTCACCGAAGCGCGAATTCTTTTCATCTACGCCCTGCCCACAAAACCGACAAGGGTTCCGTTTCTCTCATCGACCATCCTTTCCCGCCCATCCAGTCGAGCTACCGAGGAGGACCTTTCAAAGATCACTAGCACATGGGCAGGCAGGTAGGAATAGGCATTCTTCCAACGGTATTGCACCATATCTACTCTCCGCTCCTTTTTTTACCACCGCTTGTAATCTTGCCGCTCACCGCCGCTGGAAGCACCGATTATGACCAAATATTTGCGGGATTTAGCTACACTTGACTGGCTTCCAATGCGACTCCGACGGGATTCGACGCTGCGTCGAGTTGCTTGCCCCGGGGGTGTAAAGGTGCGAGAAGAAACGAATGCCGCTAAAGAATGTACGATGAGTTTTGAAGTAGCCACGTATGAGGCCCGGGCCCGGGTGTGATGCTATTCGACAGGATTGCGACGGTTTCGATTGTTCCCCGGTACTTACGGTCGAGTATGATGAAAGGACGAGAGGCGGCGAAAGTGATTCGTTGCGGCGATTGTTGTCGTCGCTGTTTGTTCGCTTACGCTTGCGAGTTTGTGTATTTCGCTTGATTATGTACCAGACTAGAAGGTGTCAACAAAAAAAAAAACAAATTTTTCACATACTGTATTAATCTGTTATTTCATGAAATATTATTCCTGCTGATGAAGTTTAGAAAAATATTAGAGAAAATATTAGAATATTTAGATTAGATTAACACTTGTGTACCTGACCCATCCAGAACCGAAAAAAGTAAAATTCTTTTACCTGCCATTTGGCAAGATCTGAATCGAATTTAATCGAACCTTTTTCGAAAGATCACAGATTCACCATAGTTTTTGGGACAGTAGGGGACATTTCGAAATTTAAACTTTAAGTTTTTGCAAAACAAAACTGGCGTTTGTTACATTAAATGCATTGTTGCATTCGAGAGTGATCGCAAATGATAAGTTCAAAACTACTCATTTTCAATAATTCTGTGAATTATAGACCTTAAAAGTCTATCACACTATTTTGTATCAATATGTTTATGTTGAAGCTTTTATCTAATTCAGGCAAACTTCGATATAAGGTACATTTCGAATTTTGATTTGTACTCTATATCGAATTGTACCTTATATCGAATCATGAAACATTTTCAAAAATAGGGCTTCAAACACTTGTTATCTTTTGTCTACGTATAGTTTATTTTGGAAATAGTATCCAACTATAAGTGTGAACCGACTTGTTTTAAATACAATTCAAATCACATTTTTTTTTGCTTTTCTGGAGACTTTCAGCCGCGTCCAAAAAAAGGTAGTTAAGAGCATTAAAAATTGAAAAAAATTCAAGCCGTTATGTTATTATTACTAGTTTTTATTTACCATTTATTTACAAACATACACATTTCTGTATCGATAAAACTTCTTTTTTTCTTCTTGTTGTTTTTTAATTTTTGGTTCAATGAATAAGAACCATGGATATCTGCTCACGGATTGAGATCTTTTTCAGTTAATTTTCCGTTCCTTAAGATTTCGAAACTTGCATTTTCCTCGTTGAATTTTAAAATGACCGTTTGAACTAACTTTTCATTACACATAAAATTGGCCCAGAAATGCACATTGCAAAGTGGTTTGAAACGTGACAAACGTGATCGTCAACCTTTTGAGTGTCAAAATGCCATTTGCTATTGTGTATTTGACAAATTTTGTTTATATCTTAAGGAGAAACTTTTGATGCAAATAGATTCTTGATTAATCTGCCTAAAAGTGAGATGATAATTGTATTTATTTCATGACTTTTCACATCAAAGTGAAATCTTTAGCAAAGTTGTAGGTAATTTTATGTAGAAAAACTTTGCTGAAGACACTTTGGTTCTATCTCATGAAAATAGACCACATATAGGTAGTTTCATAAACGCACATTCTCGAAATGTCTAAAAAAACAAATACCAATAAACTTTTTGGGGTGTTATATAAGAGGCCTACTATGTCCTAGACATTTTTTCATTTATGAGAAATACATTATTCTGCCGAACATACTCCAATCATATTTTCAACTTTTTCCTAGGTTCTATGACGTTTTTGATAAAAATGCCCTTTTTTAAATCAAAACTTGTTTCAGCTGAGAGAGTGCCAAGTGCGGTTTATGGAAAAAAAAAACTGATTTTGGAACATTTTTTTGAGCATTGTTTTTCAAATTTCACACAAATTGTTCACGGGTCAAACATTAAGTTTTTTTTTTATTAGCTCCCCCGTTCCCATCCATACTATATCATGTTTTCTCGGCAAAATTAAATTTTTGTACGTTTTTTCAAACTGCCACTGAGTGTAACGTAATTTTTGGACACTCCCTAATTAATCAATAGTAAGCAGAAATGTTCACAAGATAACCAGTATGTTGTTTATATAAGTTTCCATACCAATTTCGGAGTTATTTGTAACATAATATAAATATGTACCTTATATCGAGGTAAAATGTACCTTATATCGAGTGACGCTATATCGAAGGTAGCTTATAACTAGGATACCTTATATCGAAGTTTGCCTGTACTAAAGAATAACTCTGAAAATAATATTGTGGTCTTGAGAAGATTCAAAATGGCATATGGGGTCAATTTTTGGTTTCCGATCATCTTTTCGAATCTGGAAATATCTATATTTTAATTTTACAGTGGTAATTTTAATTTTAATTTTATTCAATAATTTATCTGACAGTATGTAGTCTTAATAAATAAACAAAAATAGTGTCAAGTTTACAAAATATTCGAATTTTTCAACTTATTCACAAACTTGCGGGATGGTTCGCCAAACTCAAACAAATCTTCTACGCTTGAGAAGGTTCTTATTGCAGCGGTTATAGATTTGTCAAATCCAAACGATGTCCGATGGAATGCGGTTTGTAGTAGGCCAGTTAAACGTAAGAAGCGTTGAGAAGCACGGAAGTTTAGCTGGAACAAGAGCGTTGGCGAATCTATTTCGCCATTCAATATTTTGGCAACAGATGCAGCTTGCTGGATTTTGCGACGACGTTCGAGCGTGTCGAGGCCAAGTAATCGACAGCGGTCAGGATACGGAGTAAGATTTTCCGGATCACGCCAGGGAAGGTCACGTAATGCCAGCCGGACAAATCTCTTCTGAACACGTTCGATCCGTAGACACCAACTTAACTGATGAGGGTCCCAGATCGAGCTATAATTTTCAAGAAGTGGTCGTACTAGAGAGCAGTATAAGGCTTTCAAGCAGTGAGGGTCTTTGAAGTCACGGCCAATTTTTGCAATGAATCCCAGCTGTCGACTCGCTTTTGAAATAAGCTGGCATGATGTAGGTGGAAAGTGAGTTTAGCATCGAGCTGAATACCAGGGTCGCAAACACGGTCAACTCTTCTCAGCTCAAGTCCATCAATGCGGTATTCGAATATGATCGGATTTAAAATGCGGTGGAATGTCATTACCTCACATTTTCCAATCCTAATTATCAACCAGTTTTTACGGCACCACTCGACGAATAAATGTTGCAAACGAATAAATGTTGCAAACGACGACAATCGTCGATTGTACGAACTACCAGATATAGCTTTAGTTCATTCACATATACCAACCTACAGCCAACACCTAACCATAGCATTGCATCATTGAAGAATATAGCGAAAAGCAGAGGCCCCATATTGCTACCTTGCGGAACTCCCGATTTATTAGTGAATTGCGACGAGACACAAGAACGAAGTTTCACACGCAGTATTCTTCCACATAAATACGAACTTAACCATTCCACAAGTGAACGCGAAGCTCCAAGCCGTGACATTGGGTGATATTCGAAAATTTTGGGCTGTTTTTCAAAGAGCAGAAGTCATCATCTTGAATTCCAAAATGGCATGTGGAGCTTATTTCTGGCATCTGGATACCATCTCGATAATTTCAAGTTGTTTTCCGAAATACTACAAGGTATACAGCCCTATGGTTTTATGAAATGGTGACGTGCGACTAAACATTTTTATTAGGGGATTTTTGTTCCAAAATATACCACATACAGAATCAATGTGTTTGCTTGGTGACTTACGTACTTTTATTTTCACCCTTCCCTATTTTTAGAACTAGTCTATTTTTGGAAATATATTTAACAACACTCGAAATAATATCGTTTATATTTGGCGATATTATGCCTGTAGAATTTTTTGTGCAAACAACATGTATTTGACAAAGCACAAGCTTATCGTTCTTGTTGAAGAAGCACCAGGAATTTCTCGTAATGCGTCAAAGTCGGAATTAACTCTATATCCTCAAAAACAAAATCCAATAATGCTTACGTTATCATAATGAATGGTTTTGTCTTATTTAACTCTGTTTAAGGGGTTATATACCTTTTAGTTTTCAAAAAACCGAAATTTTTTTTATTGTATTATCTTCAAATACAACATCTTGAGAACATTTTCACAAATTTTCATGAAGATCTGAGCAATAGGAAGAAAGTTAGAGCGATTTGCAGCGCGCCTCGCCACGGCCGCATAAGCTAAACTTGAAACTTTACACGCGATTATCTCGGAATAGTGTTTTCCGAAAAATGACTTTGCCGTGATCCTGATTGCGGGAAAACTACTGAACCGATTTCCTTCATCTTTTTTTTTAAATTTTCGTTATTAAATTCGCCGGTCCTCGAACGATCGCTTTTCGAAACATACAGTTACATTTTGCTGCAAAAAAAATTTTAATGCAATTTTTAGCGCTCAAACGTGCATTTTTTGGGAAAACTTGCACTGAAAACAAAATACTCATAAAAGCGATCGTTCAAGGACCCGGCACCTTTCTAAACTAATGAAATAATATGAGTTTTTTGATTTCGGTAGACCCGCTGAGTCTCTATCAGGATCACCGCAAGCCTCTGCAAAAAAATAGCGTTTCGGGGAAACTGCCATTACTCCAGTAAGATGACACCCCGTTAGGCATACAGACGCGAGGCATACGGACGCGAGGCATAGTACGCTAGGCATAATGGACGGCAGGCATACGGACACGAGGCATATGGACGCGAGGCCGAATGGACGCGAGGCCGAATGGACGCGAGGCCGAATGGACGCGAGGCCGAATGGACGCGAGGCCGAATGGACGCGAGGCCGAATGGACGCGAGGCCGAATGGACGCGAGGCCGAATGGACGCGAGGCCGAATGGACGCGAGGCCGAATGGACGCGCGGCCGAATGGACGCGCGTCCGAATGGATACAAGGCCGAATGGATACAAGGCCGAAAGGACACAAGGCCAGGGGGAAGTGATGTGGAATATGTTTTTATCGTCATCATCTACACAGCATAACATGTATTTCGCTTCAAAGTGTCTTTGAAAAGCAATACACTCGCGGCCTTCGGCCGACTCGCTGTTCGGGCGAATGCTGTCCTTACTCGCTACCGCTCGTTCGGACTTAACTAAGGGAAGAAAACTCTGTTTGAGTAGACCTAGCAAACCAGTAGATCAGTCGTTTGGGTGCAAGAGGCCGCCGCTTCCGACGGCGGGTCGGCGGCCGGCTCGGACTGCGGAAACCACGGCGGCTTAGTGCCGCCTCGTTTCCTTGCCCTCGATTATGCGTCATCGCCGCATGATTTCAAGGAAGGTATTATACCCAACTTAAACTCTTTAGGAATATAATAACACCTGAACTACATTATTGGATCTTATGCGATCGTACAACATCGCATTCGGCCTCGCGTCCATTCGGCCTTGCGTCCATTCGGCCTCGCGTCCATTCGGCCTCGCGTCCATTCGGCCTCGCGTCCATTCGGCCTCGCGTCCATTCGGCCTCGCGTCCATTCGGCCTCGCGTCCATTCGGCCTCGCGTCCATTCGGCCTCGCGTCCGTTATGCCTTTTGGCAGTATGCCTCGTATCCATTATGCCTCACATCCATTATGCCTCGCGTCTGTATGCCTAGCATACTATGCCTAACATCCATATGCCTAGCGTCCATATGCCTCGTGTCCCGTCCCCCTCCAGTAATAATTGGTATATCTCAAAATCAAACGTATTTTTTTGTTGTTGATAAACTGTACTTTCAGAAAAATACCCCTTTAATGCAATGAAAATGGTGTTATGCACTCAAAAATAGATTCAAACTTCCCTCATTTTTCTCGACCAAAAAGGTATATAACCCCTTAAATCAAATTTATAATATGGATCTTACTTTCAAAATAATATGGGAGCCCTTACGAAAGTTCATTAATTGGCAAACATAAGAAGATATGTCAAACAAAATTACCAACGAGTTTCAGCCAAAAATCGTAGTAGTCACCAATTCCATGTTTGTTTTTTGATTGGAAATGTTTTTCATTTGCATACAATTACATTTGTTGTATTACGAAGACAGCTAATGAACGTTTATTGTGGAAAAGTTTAAAATAATAAAATATCATCTAACAATTTTGAAATGAAAGAAAAAATTCGGAATGAATCTTAGTAGTTGGACCAAAAATTCACAAGCATCCACCGGCACTTACTCTTCTATAAGTTTGTATTTTTGGGATTTCAATCTTTCGATACTATCCGGCCACGATTATTTAGTGAATATCGAATATAAAATATAAAAAATATAACTTATAACCGTTGCAAAAATGTACAATTCTTGTTGAGTAATTTATGGTAATCATATTTATGAGATAAACTTTCAATCACCATAACGTTCTGACAGCAGGTTTAGGAATTGTTCAAGAATGGCGATTGTTTCAAACTTTCCGGAAAACTTTTACCTTCGAGATATCATGTTAGTCTAAGCTCATGGAAGCAAAAATAAATTGACCTATTGGGACGGGGAGACTCTGTCAATTTTTTTTTCGATATTGATGCAGAGAATATCACAGGCAACGGTTGGTGTCCATTCACGTCGTCTGTGCTAGGAATGCTTGCATGTTATTGATTCATTGTTCGCGTGAATTTGCCCTTGAAACTTTTTATCAATTTTACCGCTTAGCAATGAAATTAGAGTGATAACTAGCATATTGCAAAATTGTTATACATTTCATCTATCCAACAACATATTGGTTATTGTTATCCATCATGTGGTTATACTGTTATTAACGTTTGAAATCTGACGCAACATTTGCCAGTTTCATTTCCAGTTTTACAGAATGCATTTTAGTATAGTAAACAAAGACGTAGTCCCACGTCAAAAAAATAGTTGAAATATGTTTTTATTTTTGTTGGAACCAGCCTCCTCTCAAAAGTAAGGAGGGGTGTCAAATCAGCGTAGAAATATTTATTGTACTCCTGTTCCATTTGCTCGATTTGTTATAGCTTCATGTAGAAATATGTGTTTCATGCATATGGTAGCCCTCTCTTCGAGAAAGATCCCTCCTACCATGAAGATATGTATTTCGCTTCGGGTCGGCGATGGGTTTGAAAATTCTCGAAGAGTCGGGTACGAGTCGGGTACGGGTAACAAATTTCCCATACCCAACCATCTCTACCTAGTGCAGTGGATTCAAAAAAAGAATACAAAAAAAAAAAGAAAACAGAGGCTTGCTAAAATATCACGAACAGGACAATAATTTGTCTATTCCGAGCTACACAGGATTTTTTCGAGTGATGAGAAGTCGATCAATTGCTGATGAATGGTGCAGTTAAAACCCTTGATCGCATGAATGGCTTTTTTGGTGTTTGAATACACACCAAATAGTGGAAATTTTGTTTGAAACAATTATTTTTTTGCACAATTTTTTTCCCTAAAAATATTCCGGAAAAAAAAATTACGGAGAACAGCGCATTGCTAATTTTGATGTTGAAGAAAATGAAAACAGTAATTCGTTTTAAAACTACAATTAAATAAATAAGCAATCAGCTGGTGAATAAATTTGAAAAGATAGTTGTTGGACCTTAAGCAGGGCAAATTAAGTATAACTACATTCGTATTGTGTAATTTTTTTTCCAGTTGGTGTCTTACTGTTAACTTCGTAGCAAACTTCATGTGAAAAGGTAATTTTCGATGCTTTCATGTCATCTCGTGTATAATTATTGGTACGAACTAGTATTGCGCAAATAAGCGATTACGTCACCTACCGTCCCGAACGACTACGTTGGTGTACTAAGGCACAACCAGCTTTATTTTATCCAGTGAAATGCTTCTGTGTCATTTTGAGTTTGCTAATGTTTATTATTTACAAGGTTTCGAAAACGATTGTAGACTTGTAAATTTAGAAAAATACTCTAAAACCGGAGAAAACCTGAAACATTAATATTCCATTGAATATACCCCTTCCCCTGTATCATTATTATGGAGATTGAAAAGAAATTTATGACTCACTGAGACGTTTTATAAAGAACATTTATCTGATTTCATCATTTAGTCAATAATTAAACTATGAGTAATTCTTATAAACTTTTGCAACACGAAGAAAGTGAAAATATTAAATCTTCAATTTAAATTGTTCAATTTAAAATCGGATGTAATACTGATTGCTCCTCTGTGCTACCCCGACCCACAATCGACAGGTTTTGATTGCTAGCATTCCAATAACGTTCCTGTATTAGCAGTATGTAGCAGAGTTTTTCATTAGGCAAAGTGCCGGTCACTGCATCTACCGGTGATGCAGACGCTACCGCACAAAGGCAACTTTACTGATGCCCGCTGGCGCTGCTGCTACTACTCGCTGCTAGCTAGCTAGGACCATCCTAGCCGCCATCCCTTTAGTAAAATGATTGGCTTGAGCAGAGACAGGTTTTAATATAGCCCAAAGCGTGCAGGCCCGGTTTACGAGGTATATAATTCCGTTGACTGTACTAACAACAAAGCTTGACAAATTTCAATAAAACAACAGCTCGAATGATCAAATTAGTATTTTCTGCATTTGGGTGGATGAATTAATGATTTCCAAATCTATTGCTGCAAGAACGAAGGAAATTCTATAAAACTTTTTATTTTTTATGAGGGAATTGAAATAACGTTGTCTTTTCCAATGCATATAACCTTCATATCACTGACCGGATTTTGAACCCCAATATCTTTTCACTCTTAATACCAAAGCAAGCTGTTTATGCGTTTGGCATTGATCATCAGGCATTCTTTCTAACCTTCATCGCACCCTTGTGTGGAAAACCACACAGATGAATTTTGTTTCTATTTTTTTTCGAAAACTTCTCGATCGATTTTGACGAAATTTCTTGACAATTCCCAAAACCATCAATCTTACACAAAATATATATTTTCCAAGGGAAAAATATTTTTGGTGGATGAGATATTTAAAAACTTACGTTGTTTACCCTGGTGTGTGGATTTCCACACATAAAACATTCGAATTTATTTTGGGCAAGAAATAACTTTTTGCCCCAAACATATTTTTTCATTAAGTGCTTACATACCTGAAGCTATAGGTACCAATTAATCCTGTTTCGAAGATCGAATGAGGTGTGTATGTGTGCGGAAGTATGTGTATGTGTGTTCATTTTCATTCTTACGACCAATATATCTCGATTTTCTAAGCATCGGCTGAACCGATTCGATTGTTCTTAGTCGCGTTTGAAAGAGCATAAAGTTTAGTTAGTTTATGGTAAATATCGTTTTGATCTGAAGGTTAATTCAAAAATGACGTAACAATATGTGATCAGTTTATATGGGAACTGATAAACTAATTGATTTTTTTAAACGGTTTGACTGATTTTAGAAATGTATATAGTTATATTCTTGTAATTCGCATTATGAATACATAAATCAAAAGGCTACGTGGGACATGTGTAAAAGTATGAGTTTATTTGTTTCATCCCAGTGTGAGAATTTTCACACATATGGGTTACGAATACGCTAATGCAAAAAGTACCTAATTAGTGTTTGTACAGCCTGGTTGAGCAGTGTTCAACATTTACACAGTTTTATGTCTACTGCAAGACAAGTATACTCGCACTTTTAGGTATATTGAAATAAATTTAGAATGGATCTCCCGAGATGGTCTAACAAACCAGTCGTCGTGGGTTCGGCTCGGCTCTCGGCTCGGGAGAAACTGTTAGTGTTAGTAGGATCGTAGCGCTAGCCCCGCAATTGTCCTTTACACTAAACAGTTGACTGCGAAGTCTGAGGATAATAAACAAAAGGTAGAGTTCCGAATCGGAATGTGGCACCAAGGCTTTGCTTACTTTGCTTAGCATGGATTTCAGAATATTCTTAGGAACATTTCTAGCACCAAATTGCTTCATTTGGTCAAGCTGATGTTAGGATTTTTTTTGTTCAATTGCTATCATAGCATGTTTAATTGGTCTCATATCATGTAAACACGTTTTATTACGTGACTTTTTGCATGATCCATCGGATCACACAGATCAAACATCCATTGCTGAGATAATCCAAATGTATTTTTCAAGATTGTTTTTGTACACCACTCATAATACCATTCAATTAGTTACCTCCAAGATACTGCAATGTACTAGGCGTTTCCACAAGTTTTGTATTTTTTTTCGACATATCTTTTGAAATTATCATTTACTCAAACGTTTTTGAATAAAAATCTACCCTCCAAATCCTAACAAACGCATCTAGCACCAAAAGGACTCAAATCAGTCAAACCCCTGAAAAAAAATCGGTTAGTTTATCAGTTCTTATATAAGCTGACAACATTTTGTTACGTCATTTCAGAATGAACCTTCGGATCAAAACGATACTTTTCATCAAATAACTCTAACTAAGCTCTTTCAAACGCTACTAAGAATAATCGAATCGGTTCTGCCGATGCTGAGAAATTCGAGACATATTGGTCGTATAAATGAAAAAATTCACACATACACATACTTCCGCACACATACATACCTCATTCAATTTTCGAAACAGGATTATTTGGTACCTATAGCTTCAGTTGTATATGCACTCAATGAAAAAAATATGTTTGGGACAAAATTAAGATGTTTCATGTCCAAAACAAATTCAAATGTTGTATGTGTGGAAATCCACACACCAGGGTAAACAACGTAAGTTTTTTTTAGGATGTGATGAAGGTTAATTTAGCGTCTTCGAAGGTTTTTCTACTTCCTTCACGCAGACAGTCGTCAACATCAAAATAACTGTCTTTTAAGCCAATCAAGGCATTTTGTTTCATTTGGAGCAGCATTTCCAAACCTTCAAAGTGCTTCAGCCACCGTTTTCTTTGAATGAAATGACAAAATGAACTTCGACACGACAATAACTCCGTGAAGGGGCAACGTATGATTTTGCCAACCCTCTACTCCTCCAATAATTTCATGAAGGTGGGGCCTCCATTCACATTGTCATAAATTTTGGCATTTTAGTTATAAATGCTGCTAGGTTTTCGACTGTTGCGATGTTATGTATGTTGGTAATACTTTCAGTTGAGCAGTCACAAAATTAGAACGACTTATTTTATACTATCCGACGTTTCATCACTGATCAGCGACACCTATAGGGGAACAAACAAACATTTTTTTCTTGAAAATGTCACTGATTAGGGACGGGACGTCGGATAGTAGAGAATAAGTCGTTCTTATTTTTGTGACTGCTTTCGGTTAAGCAGTATAACCAACATACGTGGTATTCCTGTTAGTTATACTTGTTATTTTTCAACCATAACCTTCACGCCATTTTGCATAATTCTAAGACGTTTCGCAAACAAAAATTTTTAACGATGTTTTTCTACAACTTCTATATAATTGAAAAAAATCGGACATTTTCGAAACTTTTTGACCCTCCAATAATTGTATGAAGTAGGGGCCTATGCCGACATCTATTGACAAACAATGAGAACTCAGTTGCGTGCTGAATATTATTATAATGTTGGGAAAAATCCATCAGGAGCCTCAAAAAACCTACAGAAGCGAATGGTTGATATATTGAAAAAAAAAAATATTTATTACGTTCCTGATCAGATTATGCTTCAGCTTTTTTTTTTTTCATAAGTTAAGTACTTGTTATGGATTTTGGTTCATTTAGAATTAAATTAAACTTACATGTAGCTATTATAAATTGTAATACGTACAAAACCCAAATGATGATCTGCTTCAAGCTGATTCATTTGCGTGTCTAGAGTTGACATAGTTAATTCTAGTTGTAAATTACTACATTACTATAGAAAAGAACTATGCAGTATCGTCAGTCAAAAGTTTTGGAATTCTTTAACCCTCTAGTGACCATGTTAATTTTTAGCCGGACTTCGATAAAATCACTATGAATTTTTATAATTTTTTTTAAAGTATTTATTGAAGCTTTTTAGATGTTTTACTGAAGGCCGTTTAAAGGCGGCTTTGTGCAGTAGAGGGTTAAGCTCGAAGCTGAATACTAAAAACAGTAAATGGCTTTTGTTGCTACCTTGAGGAACTACAATGTCGATCAGATTTAAAAAATCAAACTCATGTCAGGTTGGCGACCGTGAAGTTCATAGCACTGGCGTAGATGTTCGGAGTCTACAAATAAATTGTTTATTGACGTGGGACTACGTCTTTGTTTTCTTTACTGGTATACATTCTGTAAAATTGTCCATGAAACTGGAAAAAGTTGCGTCCGATTTCAAACGATAATAACAGCATAACCACATGATGGATAACAATAACCAATATGTTGGTAGATAGATAAAATATTGAACAATTTTGTAATACACTATTTATCATTATTTTTTCATTGCAAAGCGGTAAAAATCGATAAAAAGTGTAAAGGACGAATTTACGCGAACAATGAACCAATCACATGCAAGCATTCCTAGCACAGACGACATGAATAGACACCAACCATTCCCTGTAATTTTCTCTGTATCAATATAAAAAAAAAATATTTACAGAGTCTCCCCGTCCCAATAGGTCAATTTATGTTTGCTTCCATGAACCTATACTAATTTGATGTCTCGAAGGTAAAGGTTTTTCGAAAAGTTTGAAACAACCCCTTCTCTTGAACAATTTCTAAACCTACTGTTAGAGAGTAATACAAACTGATGTCTTGAAAGAAAACATGCTGGTAAAAACAACAGTACCGTAGAGTATTTGTGGAGCAGAGTGCCGGTAGTTTCTTGTCGTCTATCTTTGCAGCGAGCACGACATCTATTCGCGTGCAATCAAAACTACAATGCTGCTACTGATGGTGATTGAAGGTTTATCTCATGAATATGATTACCATAAAAACCATGAATTATCCAACAAGAATTGAACACTTTTGCAACGGTTATAAGTTATTTTAATTTATTTTTTACCTTCGAATACCAAATACCAAATAATCGTGACTGACATAATATCGAACGAGTAAGTTCCTAAAAATACTAATTTATAGAAGAGTAAGAGCCAGCGAGTGCTTATGATTTTTTGTCTATTTACTAAGATCTAATCAGAATCTTTTTTTTTTACAACATTGTGAGATTATTTATTTTTTATTTTTAACTTCACGAATAAAGTAATAAATGCAGCAATCTCATGCAAAAGGGGGCCGAAGAAAACCACTGACGAAGACGTTCGATACCCTACTTATATTAGCTGTCTTCGTAACACAGTGAATGTAATTGTTGACAAATGTAACAAACTTGTGAAGCAAAATATATGAATATTTTTAAACTTTAACTAAGTTGTAATTGTTAAATGTTGTTTGCACAAAAAACACTACAGACACAACATCACCAAGTGTTAATTAAGTTTTTTCAAGCGTAATTAAATATATTTCTGAAAAAATGAAGGCAGGGCAGACACAAAAAATTCGTTTGTTAAGTGATTTACGTATTTCAGTACAGTAATTACAATATTTAGTCCAACGTCACCTTTTCATACAACCCTAGGGCTGTATACCTTGTAGTATTTTTCAAGATGATATAATTTCTCGAATTAAGTAGAATAATGTTTCTTGTGCAAATTCGGCATCCTTATGCTACATTCTATTCTCTACCGCATTTGAATTTCGCATATATTTTCAGTGATGTTTCTGTGCACAGTTTCATCGCTTGATTTTGTCCAGTTAATTGTAAATATCATGTTTCGAATACTTGCTTCAATAGTTTTGATAGTTCATTGGTGAAAAATTGAATTGAAATTCAAATTCAGTAAAACCTAATTAACCTCAACAATTCTCTCTATACTCACTTTCGCAATATGTAGCTTACAACAGATGAGGAGGAGAAATAAGCAAAAATCATAACAACTGATTTTATTACTTCAATGTTTGAAGAACTTCTGGGAACAAAACACGTTTTTAGTGATGTGGTGAAAAAAGGCATACGAAACATCTTAGACATATTTAGAATAAAGATCATAAAATCGTTTGTTTAGACAATCGTTGATGAAAATGAAAAGGTAATTAATAGTAAAAAACTTGACGAAAAATAATTAGCGCATTTCCATGTCAACATTGCAAACGTGTTTTAGATACAACCTTAAACTTCTTGTTTTCGCAAACTAGGATAGAAGTAAATTTTATGTTCACATGTTATTAGTATAAATGCAACATAAAAATCTATATATCTAGAAAATAACTGCTTGCAAAAGTTGTTATTTGTTACTTTTAAGCAACAGCAAAAAACTCTCCTCTTTGTAACAAATTTGTTACTCAAAAACCAATGCAACTTTTTTGTGCAACTTTTTTATTTGTATTATTTTTTCTGGTATGGTATATGATTAAAAAACATTGTTTACACAAACATTGTTTTACAGTTACTCATGAGCTTTCGAATTGTTCGTTTGTGCGTTTTTCTGCTGTGCGGTCCTCATCCATCGCATTGTTTTATGGAAAATAAACCGTCTTGAAGCTAGGCATATAATGGACCTATTTTGCAGTTGACAGGATTCATTTTGACAGAATTTGTAGTTTTTTAGCTATAGTATATGTGTTTATATTCAAATACATAACACAGTTTCTCTGTCATAGATGATGAAGTGAAAGTGACTGAAACAAACATTTAAGAAACGTTTTATTCAAATTATGATAGGACTATTCAATTGCAAATAAATTTCTTAAACCAATAATAACTGCGGGAGCAAAATCATTTTGATTTTCTTAGAAAACTTTTATTTGTACATTTTTAAAATTGTCCTTTTCTAAATTAATATTCTTAAACGGTCTTGAATACAAAAGTTTAAATGCATCCCGGTACCGTGTAATTAATTTTGTGCTATATTAGGATGAAGTAACTCAAAATTAACATTATATTTGCACCATTTCATGTAGATAAAATTGATTTAAAACTTAATAGTGACAAAGTGAGAAACCAACTGCCAATTAAAACCTTCCTGTCCATCTTACCTCGAGTAGCTAACCCGAAATAAGTACATTATAGATTCAAGCAACAAAAACTGAAATGATATTTTCGGATATCTGCGGTAGCTCGTATCTAAATTCCCTCTCTGGTTAGGTTATTTCACCTTTTACGGGCAGCCTTGCTCTAGTAAACAACTTTCGCCAGTTTAGTTACCACTCAAGCATCGAAGTTTTCACGGACTATTGACAGAAAACGGAAAATTATTTATCGTTTCCCGGTTTGACCACGTACTTCACGCCTGGAAGAAAATGCGGCTAACTTTGGTATCGGATGGTTGTTAGCGATGCAATGCAGTTGACCCCCGCCCCCCCCCCCCCCCATTTATTCTCCCTTTGCGGCAAATCCGGGTGATACTTTTGAACGCGCTTCATGAGAGGAAAACTTTCTTCGCCCCTGCTGTCTCCACTACAATAAAGTGTATTTCGCCTGTTACGCTATTGGTAGCTACGATTCTCCTGAATTCATTAAACTTCGAAAACCTTCCACTGGGTTTCTCTACCCCAGCCTTCCCAACTGTACGAAATCTGCCGGGAATATCGAGTTCGCTACAGTAGGGGTAAGCGGGGTAAGACCGCCACCTTAAGCGATTTTGTTTATAGAAAAAAAAGTTCCGGCTGCAATTCCATTTTTTCTTCGCTAAGAGGTTCTTCTATTCAATACCTGCATTCAAAAAATAAAGACTGAAATACTTATGCATATTTTCCAGCTTTTTTTTTCAATTTTGAAAAGTCATTGAAAATGTGCAGATCTTTTTCGTGCGGGGTAAGCCCGCCCACCAGCGGGGTAATATCGCCCACCATTTTTTGAGGATAACAAATATTTTTAGGACCAAAACGGTTTATTTTATCGGTAAAGTGTCTTTGGCAAAGTTGTAGATGGTATTTTTTTTTCTTTTTTAAAAAAATATACACTGTGAAAAATCTGAAAAAAAATCTAAGTTTTAACTTTGTTTTATTTTTTGATTATCCAATTTCAAAACAATGTTTAGGTAACTTTTTGTGGTTTTCAAAATAAATATATTTGTCATAATTTTTCAATATATTCAATTTATAATATACCTGTCTTTTTTTTTTTTTATTCTCGCTTATTTTCCGTCGGTCTAGTTCCGCCACTGTTGTGGCCAATCACCGACGCCCAGGGAGGCCTGGGTGTGGAGTCAGCCAGGATCCTAACTCACGACCCGTTTATTAACGGACCGGCGCCAACGGCTTTACTTCCTCATGCGATGGAAGGCGTGATCCCAGAGATTTTTCGCCTCAGAAAATCTCCCGGTGTCGGCTAGGATTGAATCTAGACCAGTTGGGTTGGTTGTGAGTGGATCACGCCACCTCACAACCATCGACACCAATGTCGGCGGTGGGATTCGAACCCAGGCGTCGAGCGTGGTTGGCGGAGACGTTACCAACCACACTAGGCCCCCGCTATATACCTGTCTTAAAGCTTAAAATAAATACTCATTAATCCTGTCTGTATGATTTTTTTGAAGACTTATTATGTATAGAGTAACAAAAAAAACATAAAAATCTTAAAATTTATAAAAAAATAACAATTGTTATTTTTTTATAAATTTTTAAAATTTTTGTTTTTTTTTTTTAGAAGAACAAAATTACCAACGACTCTATACCAAATAAACAAACAGCCCAAAAAAATTTTTCTTCACAAAATGTGAGCTATTAATATTTCTATTACTCCACGATCCAACAACCATCAATTATTAGCTTACCTTTTGTAGATTTTGCAGGCAAAAACATGTTTTTTAAACTTTTAAAAAAATTGATTTTTGGTTCTATTTTTTATCATTTGTTTGAATTTTTTTACTGTGTATACTTTTTTCGGAAGGAGAAAACTACTATTTTTAACTCTGCCGGAGACGTCATACCGATCGAATAAACCGTCCTGGCTCTAAAATTATTTTTGTTCATTAATACCATTTTACACAAGATTACTTTTTTCAGAAATAAGTCTTGTTAAAAAAATATTACTAGAAAAGCTTCAACCAAATTGAAAATGGTCGATTAACATCGTTGTCTTATGTGGCTTGAAATTGCTTTACTGATCCTGTAAAGTTCCCCTTTGTAGTGGCGGCTTTACCCCCAGTGGAACATTTTCATATTCCACCGAAAAAGTAATCAAAATTACATGATTACTCACAACTTTCGATATTTACGAAAAAAGACAGGTTCAGGCAAGCGATTAAACGTATATTCACAAACAAAACAATAGGTTTTTAGACAGGAAAACCTTAAGTCCCGTTGCCGCAAAACAATAGCGCATTGACTGGTTGCCAGCTAAAAGGTTGTTTTTGATTATTTCTGTGACCGTTCGCGCACTATCAAAACAGAAAGGGGTGCAAAATGTTATGTAATTATACTGTAAAAGACACGTTAAAGAAATTTTTCAATTATCATAAAACTTGGTAGTAAAACTACAGTGGGCGGTCTTACCCCGCTGGGCGGTCTTACCCTGTTTATCCCTACTCGTTTTTACGAAACCCGAAAAAGCTGTTTGCTTCATTATCGCCTTCCCCTCCTTCAACCAAGCAAAACGCTGGCGGCCTACAAAGAAGAAGTTTGTTAACTGTGTTTTGATAGCGCAGATTGTGTGCTCGGCTCCGGAAGTTATTATTAATTTTGGGACACTTAATTATTGTGCAATTCAGCAGCGCACAAAAAATTTCGGAAGCGTCACTGTAGTGCTAATACAAAGTTGAATGGTGAACACAGATGATCGTTAACAAGTTTAGTATTGAACCGTCGAGTTGTCGTTTTACCTTATTTTTTCGAATTAATTCTACATCTAGCCTATTCAATCCTCTCTCAGCAGCTTCATCAATTGGCAATAAAACCAAATAAAATAAAACAATTTAATGTTACCATTTTTAAATCCACGAACCCAGTTTCTCGTGAAATCTGCGAACAATGCTTGGAGACCATAAATTGAACAAAAATAATTTTTGTCAGCCGAAGCACAGCATCCATAACCGATCTGACGGCCGATGAATATTTGATTGCAGTCTCGGATGCAAAAATAAACTGCAAAATGCTTTTAAAATTATAAATTAAAAGATTCATGCTGTAGCGCTTGACCGGTCGTGTTGCCTTTTCGAACAAGCGCACTTTCGAAACGTGACGATTGCATAATTGCATTTCCGGAAGTTTCCGACACTCGAAGCGGAATATGGATGTTCAGCGAGTAGCCTCGGACTGGCTCGGGAGCTACCGGCTACCTTCCTGCCGCTACTGCGAGTTGACACAAACGGCAGGCCGCCCCCAGGACGCGATATAAATTTTCTTTCGCGCACTCAAAAAGCCATCATCGTGCTGCCACTGCCATTCCATGCAGTTCTGGTTTATCTGTCGTTTGATGAACAAAATGCACCAACCCCCAGAGAATATCCATTGCACACGGTATATTTGCACAGGTATGATTGTATTCGTTCATTGGTAAGCTATTCTCACAACTGGCCGGAGATAATGAAATTTCATCAGCAGTTAATTCGGACGAACGCAACACGGCCAAATTGATTTTGTCACAAACTAACAGAGCCGAGCTACCTGATTCTACTGCGCTTGATAGTGAATTAGATTTTAAGCCATGAACTATTTCATTCGAATCTCAATCCAGATATTTTTTATTTACCTCTGCAAAATAAATATACTAACCTCTCACAGTGTTTGCGCTATATAGCTGATGAAAATGTAGCTTCAATTAATATTAGCTATAACTGGCTACATATTTTAAATAAAAACTACAGTTTCAGAGCAGCATTCTGTGAATAAGTTATCCGAACCACTATAATTATTGCGTAGGTATCCTCAAATATTCATAGATCGCACATAAAAAATATGAAACCGAAACAAAACGCGAGAATTTATTTTTCTGCCTGTAGGATTGGGTTTCGAAATTTAAATCGACAAAACTGATTAAGCTCATGTTGCTTGCATTTCCTGCTGGAAACAAATATAGAGCCTCATGGTTAAAAGAATAAATTGCAGCAAATATCATTCACAATTATATCACGGGTTTCATAATAATTCAATAATAATGTTTATTGACGTTTTTTGTTTCGGCGATTTCGGGCTTTGAGAACCGTTTCCCGATTGATTCTAAGCATTTGGCGATAATTATCGACGATTCTGGTGGTTGATTCGAAAAAAGGTCCCTGTAAAAAAGGTCCCTGTAAAAATGTTTCATTTGAGAAACTTTTCCAAAAATATTTCAGCATATTCTTGGGATTATCTTTCTGTGTTTGCATTTTCCTACGTACACGAAAACCTCGGCATTTATACCAGCATTCATAATGTGTTGCTACTGTTTTACCCCCTACTCTTAATTTATTTGTCTGCTTTTCTGAAATAAAGACTATAACTTAGCGGTAACATAAAAAATCCTAATTATAATTTTTCATAACTCATTCGAGAAATGGCGCATTTGGGGTACTCCCACATGCTGGCAATTTAATATGTTGAAGGCTGCCCGTCAGGTGAACATTAAAATGCAAAATGTGCTCCTCCGTTAAGCATAATTCATAGCTCTCTCTCTCTCAGTTATTGCTACGGTCTGATGAGTAGAGAAATAAACGGTTTATGTTGATGAGTCGAAATTCCCAAACTAACATTCAAACTTCGTCTTTATAAACCTCTATATGGTGCTGTTTCACATAATTTACTTTAACTATCCTCAGTTTCATCCCTCAAATTGTCCACCGGAGTTTGAACAAACGCTCATTAAATGGTTTTATTTGCAACAAAGCAAAAGTTTATCCTGCTCTCGGGCGAACAACGTACAGTCTTTAGGGTGTCATGGATCATATAATTTTTGGATCCGGAGCGCATCCAGTACTGAAACTCTATCGGTTGGTTTTAGTTTGTGACGATTCACTGTCGTCCCTTTTTGCATTGGGGATCGAGCTCACATCACATGATGATGTCACCGATGTGGATGTTTTTCAGAAATAATATAGTTCGAAGCGGAAAATTGTACGCATATGTACGAAAAGTTTGTTTGAACCAAAAAACAATATGGTTGAGTGAATAAATTAAAATACTGAACGAGAGAATTAAAATGTTATTTGAAGCATTAGGTTTTCGGTTACTTTTAATGCTTCATGAAATTATAACAACATTGAGAGTTGAGGTCGTTATTTATGTGATCTGGAATTCTCTTTTACCACTGTTCAAATAGAAATTATCCAAGCACATATCTACTACGAAATGCACTAAATTTTGCTCACCTTTCTCATACCTTTGATCTAGACCTAATAGACAAATCAAGCAAATCAGAGCCATCCTGCTGTGAAAGGCCGCCACTTGTCCAAAGACGTTATTTGAGAAGGCTCACAACGCAAACATATTCGCCTCGAAATGGATGGCAAACAATGGCACCGAGAGAGGCTGCAAAGATTCAATTTGCTCACCTGCTACCGGTCCAAAACAGCCGCCGCCGCTAGCACGCAAGAGCGATGATCAAAGTGAAGAGGCTTTCATACCCAGCGACACGGTAAAATTCGGGAGGAAGTGAAATGCCGGGCGCCTATTCTCGAGCGAATCCCAGGGACTTGCGTGTAAAAAGAGGGCGGAAATGTGGTTTAGCGGATTGACGACAGTTACCCGATTGGGTCCGTAAGAGAAATTTGATATTTTATAGGTTGTCTTAGAGGAAAAATATCTGATTCAAATTTGAAAAACTACCGAAACACTGAAATAACGAATGTAGTTACGGTCCTAGGAACACAATAAACGTCCAAAACCGAGTCAGTCTTTATTTAGAATATAAAATTTACATTCGAGAGAATCCAAAAGCCCACACGAACAAATAAAATTTGCTGAACGAAAAGACGAAGTACGTAAGTAGGTCGTGCATAACGCTTTTTTTATAAATAACGACGCCCTCGTGATCTTGACAATTATTGAAATTTTTGTACAGTGTTCCTTTCACAAGCAAAACACCCCCGACGTTTGAAAAATCTATAATCAACAAAGTTTGCCTTTATCTGCTGCCAACACTTGTTCTATTCTGAAATTTATGATAGATACGAGAGCAGGATAAAATATAACTGAATCACTCGCTCCCACACTCAGCTTAAATGTGCGACCTGGAGTTTCTGGAATGTCAATGGTTGTACGGAAACGACAGATTTGTTGTGCCCACCAAAAAAAATGAAAATTTAGCTAACAACTATAATGAATAGAGAAGATAGCGACTTTCTCTTTACACATGGAACATATGATCTAATGGATATTTTGGAGCAATATTTTTCAGCTGACTCAATGAGTTCGAAAATAATTTGATAGCAAATTTTTAAACATAAATTGCATGCAACGTAAATATCATCATAATGATTAAACTCTCAAAATTTGAGAAGCAGGTAATTTCCTCAACCATTATGTAAATAACGTTAAAGTGCTGTACTTTTTATTAATAGTGCTCAAACTTTTTTATATTTTCAAAAGACCCGCAAAATTCCAAGAAATAGAACATCCTTATAGCATTATTCCGGATCTTTGAGTCAGTGATTTCAGGTTTATTCTTGAAAATTACAAAGAACTCAAACTGTTGTGATTTACTGGATTAAACTGGTCGACAAAAGCGAAAAAAATTGTGTCCTAAAGCTCAAAATGGTTGTCTCAAGAAGATTGTAACCTTTTAACCATTACTGTGAATTTTGTTTTCCTTCAGTTTGTGCTTAGCTCTAAATGGCAAAACCTGTGTTTAACAGTGTAATTTATTTAGTGCCACCAATCAAGTGAAACTTGCAGTGCTTTTCTAGAAACGCTCGTAGCTCTTCAAAAAGTTTCATGGTTAACAGAATCCCGTTTAAGGAACTTGCATTTTCCGAATCTATCCTTGAATATCCCATTCAGCACAATAAGCTGTGGTAGCGGTGGTAGCATAAAGAGTCGAGCATTTTTGAATGGGTATGTCATCACAACAAAAATCTATAATTAACTCATCTATAATTCAATACAATTCTATAAATAATTAATCCATACATTACTTTGAGCTTATTTTGTTGAAAAAGGTTCAGACCTTTCTCACGCTCGAGTGTCCCTCAACTTGTAGTAACAACCCACAAGAAAAACTCTAGTTTCAACGGTCTGGATTGGTGAAAAAACACTCAAATATAAGATTTGGTTGAGCGAACAATTCAAACGCGCACGAACACTGACTGTGCTGCCAGAGCTCTGGAGTTATGCTATTAAACACCAATGCCCTAGAAAACTGAATATGGCTACAATTGATCCGCACATCCATGCGTAGGCTTCTAATAAAGTTAAATAAATTTCTCACTGCACGAGGTTCAAAATCAAGACAATTCTCGATTGATACAGATATTGAAGTGAGACCTATGAGGCTACTCAGAAAACAATATGTTATGAATAAAGTAAGAAATAATATGAATCGGAACATTCGGCATGGACTTAGTCAACGGAATAAGGACTACAATTGGAAACCTCTCTCCTGCTCTCCGGGATGCGACAGGGTAATGATAATGAAATTATGTCCACGCAACTTCGAAGTCGTAGCGCTGAAGAAACTATGTTAGACTGGATAAAAGGTATGATAAATCGAGAACCGGGTAGCTTCTTTTGATGTGAAAATCGTCATCGGGGACATTATTGTTCAGGTAAAACAATAATGTCCCCGATGGTGGTGCGTGAGCTTTGCAGCTTCTCGCAATATGATGGTCCGAAATTCCTTTTTTCCGCGAAGATATCCACAAAATCACTTGAAGATCATTCGACCAACAGACAGGGAATAAAGTCAATCACGTTCTCATCAGGTTTTTCCTAACGTCATCAACGTTCGCACCTAGCGCAGTTCAACTATATATTCGGACCACTGCCTTGTAGTTGTATTCATGCACTCAAAACTATCGATAGTGTATAATACTCACCGAAGTCAACCTCCTCGATCAAATGTTGAGCAACTGCGGAACGCCTGTATTGCACAAAACTACGCACAGCAGCTGGAGGTAGTGCTACCTACGGAAGAGTTGAACAACTGTCAAAAATGGCAGGAGAAGCATTTGATCCGCCATGGGTGGTACTCAGGCTTCATCCATTCTCTGAATTTTTACTCACATTTCCTCCTCTACCTGTCAAACGCTTGGAAAACTAGACTTTCGCAGTATAAGCAATTGTTTTCTCTCTCAGTTTAAGTGGGAGGGGTTTTCGTTAGCTTCTCATTTACTAAAAGAGAAGTTGTCTAAACAATAAAACACGTAGGTTCTCATTGAAGCCACATTCTTTGAATTTATTATAATGTTTACGGATGAATATAAGGTGAGCGAGAGGTGGAAGCAGCACTTCGATGAGTGTCTGAAGGGCGATGCAGTAGAGAGTGAGGACGGTGTGGCCATTGATCTTGGTGCAAAAGCAGAAGATAACTGGTTTCCAAACACTGATATCCTGGAAGCAAACCGGGTCATTGTTAATATCTGTTTGAAAACAGAGCACCGGAGAAGAAAATGAAAGTTATCGTGTTCCTTATCTATAAAAAAAGGCGACAAGCTGGAGTGTTGCAATTACCGGGCAATTACTCTGATGGTCTGAGGAACAACTACCTACGGACTGGTTGGAAGGACTCATATGCCCTATCTACAAGAAGGGCACATCATCTGTTTATAGACTTTCGAGCGGCGTACGATACAGTGAAACGCAACGAGCTGTGGCAAATAATGCTAGAACATGGTTTCCCAACTAAACTGATTAAACTGATACGTGCGACGCTCGACGGTTTCACATCATGCGTCAGGACAGCGGGCGAATTTTCGGACGCGTTTGTGACGTTAGATGGTCTGAAGCAAGGTGACGGGCTCTCGAACTTGCTGTTCAACATAGCTTTGGAAGGTGCAATACGAAGGGCAGATGTGCAGAGGAGCGGCACCATCATCACTAAGTCTCACATGCTTCTGGGCTTTGCGGACGACATTGATATAATTGGTGTTAACCGTAGAGCAGTTAAGGAGGCCTTTACGGCTCTCAAAAGGGAAGCTGCGAGAATTGGACTCACCATAAACACTGTCAAAACGAAGTCCATGGTGGCTGGCAGAGAGCGTGGTAGTTCTACGGGTGTTGGTGCTGCGGTGGAGATGGATGGGGATACTTTCGAAGTGGTCGACGAATTTATATATCGTGGTACTCTCGTGACATGTGACAACGAGGTAAGCCGCGAAGTGAAGAGGCGGATTGCGGCGGCGAATAGGGCTTATTACGGATTGCGTAGCCAGCTTAGATCCCGTAGCCTACAGATCCGTACGAAATTTGCGCTCTATAGGACTCTGATCCTCCCGGTGGCGCTCTGCGGACATGAATCGTGGACGTGGAAGGAGGCCGATCGACGAGCGCTTGGGGTCTTCGAGCGTAGAATCCTGCGATCAATACTCGGAGGCAAACTAGAGAACGGGGTGTGGCGCAGGCGCATGAATCACGAGCTGTACGAAGTATACAAACACGCTGATATTGTCAAGCTGATGAAACACGGCAGGTTACAGTGGGCTGGCCATGTAGCACAGATGGCGGATGAGCGACCGGCAAAGATAATATTTAGTAGAGAACCGGATAGAGGCCGACGACTTCGAGGCAGACCGCGCACGCGCTGGATGTGTGCTGTCGACGAGGATGCCAGAGCAGCGGGTGTAAGGGGAGACTGGAGAGTAGCAGCCCAAGGCCGAGTTTTGTAAAGACGTATTCTGGATTCGGCATAGGATCTTAATGATCTGTCGCCATAAAAGTAAGTAAGTAAGTACTCTGATGAAAGCCACCCACGAGGTACTCTGGTGGTGATGAAATCGAAGTTGTCGACATGTTAGTGTACCTGGACCCACACGTAACCGCCGACAACGATAATAGCCAAGAAAATCGTCGGCGTATTCTGACATGAAGTCGTAGTTAGTTCGGACTCCAGAGGTCGCTCCGATCGAGAAGAATTCGGCGCTTGTTGATGCAAGTTGACTATCTATTTTCCAAGGTGGGGGAAATCGTAACCAAACACCTGAGAAGAGGACTCAAGGAGTGGATTAGGCTTGCCAAACTCAACTCATTACAACCCGCCAGTCTACAGTCCTATTTCTTCTTGGAGCTACCGTTAGGCATTGCATCAGGGAGAGGCCATTGTGCTTAGTGCTTACTGTTATCTCTAAGTAAGCTACCTGAAGACGGACAGTTAGATTTCACAGGCATTACGATGGTTCACTCATCGATTAATGCCTAGCAGCACGCGAACGATTGACTGCTCTTCAGGTGCCTTTCTCACTCACTGCAGTTTACTACAGTGACCTCCGTCTTATGGCACGTTAACTCCAGTTTCCTGGAGTGTATCAGATCCTCAACCACGCGTGTGGATAGTGAGCCTTCAACTCGACCTCAATGATTGATTCACCGCAGATCTCTAGGGTAATATCGTTTGCAAAGCCCACAATCACCGCCTCCGGAGAGAGGTTACGTGTCAACACACCGTCATGCATGGCATTTCACAATACCGGAGGATGGAACCTTGCGATATACCTGCGGTGATTGGGATGCTTTTTTGAACCTTATGTATGTTGAGTACTTGGTTTAACAGGTGTTTTTTTGGAATTTTGTACAGTGGAACCGGCTCTCTAAGACTCCGAAGCGCATAGGCTATGGAGTCTCAACTGGCGCTATTGAATGCAGTTCTCACGTCTAGTGTGACGATTGCGCATTAGCGAATGCCTCTTCTTTTGCGCTAGAGTGCTACCTCCGCCGTCTTGGTGACAGAGAGAACAGCATTCACCGTAGACCTACTTTTAAAGAAGTTGCACTAGAGCAAAATCATTTCAAATCGCCTGGAAATACGCGAAAATTTAATCGACCATTTATGATTTGAATGAAACTTTGCACACGTATTTGGCTTAGCAAACTGAGCATTTTTCACAGGTGGAGAGATTTTTTACACCCATGAGTTACATTCTAAAAGGGCGTATACCTTTTGGCATAGGTTTTATTCCAAGCATTGTAGCCCAGAAACCGTTGGTTGTATAGAAAAACTGTCTGAGAATGAGTTGTAGGGAATTAAAAATGCACCATAAAAAAATATACACTGTACAAAAAAAATGTTTTTGACCAAAAAAAAATTAAAAATAAACGTTAAATTTCAATTTAAAAAAAAAAGAGTTGAATTTTTTTTATTTTTTTTTTTAAAGAAACTTGACGTTAATACGCAACTTTTAAAAAAAAAGTCCAGGATGGAGAAATGAAAAATAATTTTTTTATGGTAGATTAATTTTTTTATGAAAATTCTAATTTAAACATTTTTCAAAACATTTGTATTCTCATGATTTTAAAAGATGAAGAAAGTCATTTTGAATCAAAAAGCTCTTGGTAGTAAACATTCTAAAGGCATCGGTTTTCGAGTTATTTTAAATTTAAGCTCAATAAATTATTAATATTTCGGAAAATACACGTTTTTTTTATTTACGGTTCTCAAGAAAAGAGTTAAATGTTCTAAGTGATATAAATATATATAAGAATCAAATATTTATTTTCGAGTTTAATTATCTTAGTAACATATTTTTTATGACATAGATACTTTACAGAACTAGTTTCACCTTATATTTTATATACATCATAAGTAAATGATTCGACATCTTTTGAAAACAGCTTCGTTTGTATCGTATTTTCTCAAATTGGAACAAAAGAGAAATACTTTTGTGTGGCAGCTATTATTATAGATTTTTTGAAAATATTGCTCCATTCTGTTACTCCTTGTTCTTATTCTTCATATGATACCCAATTAAATGACATTTTCGATGAATTTTAATTACAATTAAACAATTCGTTTGCGCTTGTAATGGGATGTTCATGTTCTTTAGCTAAACTTGCATTTCCTGGCATTCGTTTTTATATGCCACCAATTGCATCGCATGGGCCTTTACCATGAGAAGTCGCAAAAAAATGCCACTCTGCATCGACGTTATATTTTGTTTCGAACTTGGAAAGACTTGCAAAGTTTTTTCTATTTTTATATTGTGAGGCAGCTCCATCAGACATTAATATCGCTTTTTTTACTCTATTGTTGTTTTCAAAAAACTCATTAATTTGGCAATGAACACCTGAACCGCAACAGTATCATGATGGAGTACTTCCGATATTATGATGAAGCTGATATTCTTAAGTGTTCCAGATTCTGAATAGTAAACAACGAAGGGATGAATGGTGGCTTGACTATCATTCCAATAACTACACGAATCACAAATTGATAAAGACGTATTAAAATGAGCTTCACTGTTCAATATTTTTAATTTTGCAATAACGTTTTCGTTTAATTTGCGTAAGCTTGATGAACACAGATGATCAGGAATCAGGTTGATACTGGCAACACTCACGGTTAGACCGATAGAAAATTATACCAGTCGACAAAGGAGTTGTCATATTGACACTGTAACCCAGCCGCCGAAGGAGTTGTCACCGATGGAAGGGACAAGGGTTACTCCTTAAAATTTGCCAGCTCATCTTTCTTTCTTAATTAGACAGCCGTACAGTAAAGAACTCCTAGGTGAGGGAAAGTTGCTAAAATTAACCTTGAATTACTCTCATTCTAAGTTAAACCTAAAACTATTTTTTTTTATTTAAAACATTCTAGTAAAATAGGTTTCATGCAAGAGAGTTAAAACTACAGTTATTAAAATATTAAAGTGTACGAAAAAGTTAAAACTGTTCTCGAAACACGTGCAAACCTAAAATTGTAAGTTAACCCTAAATAAAACCTATTGCTTAAATTATTGTTAAAATAAAAATAAATTTACAGCTAAAGCTACATTACAACAAATTAAAAGCGTTGTGATTTGCTAACGAAATCAACCCACGGACGTTCAGGAACAAACTTTAGAAATTTTGCGTATAATTATCGATATGCAGTCCATCCCGGAGGAATCTGAGAATGGTGGGGCACCCCTCGCAGAAACGCTCGACGAGAATCGGTCAGATTGCGTACGTTGCGACCGTCCCAACAGTGCGGATAATATGGTTCAATGCGATAGTTGTCTAGCTTGGTGGCACTTTGCGTGTGTTGGTGTCTCCGATTCGGTATAGAACCGTTCATGTCCCAAGTGCCAAATAGATGATGTAGGCAGCATCGTCTCCTCATCTCGTGTCTCTCGTGGCTCAGATAAATCGGCCAGGTTGAATTTACAGCTTGAGAAGCTAGCAGAGCTCCAAGCAATGCAGAGTAAATTCATCGAGGAAAAATATTAGCTGCTTGAATCTCAGTTCGGAACTGAGGATGGTGATAAGAGCGTGCGTAGTGAATGCAACCGAGTTAGTAAGCGGTCCAAAGCTAAAGTGATGAATCGGGTAAATTCATGCGCAGAGCAAACTGGAGTCATCCAAGTTCCGATATCAGCGAACGGAGACCATCCAAACTTGCCGCCAGTACGAACCAATCAGACGCTACCGAAAGCTACTTTAACTGCCAGTCTCTCCAAGTACCGCGATCAGCAGCAATACAACAATCAGTGCCTGCACCAGCGGTAGCCGAGAAATATACTGCATCAGAATTCCAGCCTTCATCGTCGCGCGATTTGTTATCAGCGCCAGCAACAGCACCGTATGCTTCTACATCAATGGATCCACCTGCGCCAGTGCAACGCATCGTATCCAATCAACCAGAGCCTGTACCGATACCCGAAGCGTATCCTTCATCACAGTTTGGACGAATGAACGCACCCCCACCCGCAGCTATGGGTTCATCTGTACCTGCGCCACCGTTAACATATTGGCCTACAGAAATCTCTGGTGAAGTATTCCCCGTGCCACCAGGTAAGCCAGTAAATTGTCCCTCTCACGCCAATATACCACCAAATAATATTGATGTCACCAACCAACATTTACTCAAACAATTTGGTAATATTGTTTCATCGCCATCCCAATTGCCATTGCTCAATGCAAACTCAGCCACTTTCGCCCCCACCCCCTCGCAATTAGCCGCTAGGCAGGTTATGCCCCGTGATTTGCCGATTTTTTCTGGTAACCCCGCGGATTGGCCGCTGTTTATCAGCAGTTTTATAAACTCCACCCTAGCTTGTGGGTACTCCAGCGCGGAAAACTTGTGCCGCCTTCAGCGTTGTCTCAAGGGTGCCGCGTACGAAGCCGTTCAAAGCCGATTACTTTTGCCTGAATCGGTATCTCATGTAATGGAGACGCTCCATATGCTTTATGGAAGGCCTGAACTCCTTATTTCCGCTCTTTTGACGAAAGTACGTTCAGCGCCAGCACCGAAACTGGAACGGTTCCAAACCATTATTGATTTTGGGATGTCTATTCAAAGTCTTTGCGATCATTTAGAAGTCACCGGACAAACCGCGCACATGTCAAACCCTACCCTGCTCGTCGAATTAGTTGCAAAGCTGCCACCGCATCTTCAAATGGAATGGGGATCCTACTTACAAAGATTTCCCGAGGTGAATTTAGAAACCTTTGGAAAATTCATGTCCAGTGTGGTGCAATCAGTGAGTAAAGTGACTACATGTGCTAACGTCAGTGCAAGTACGTTCGAGAAAAACAATACCAAACCAAAAGGTAATATAAATGCTCACGCAAGCGCTGTTAATTCCGGTAATGCAATCGGCTTCCCATCTAAGTCGGATGATAAGAAAATATGTCCCGCTTGCAAAAATGTTGGTCATAGGATAAACGATTGTAAAACTTTCAGGGCGCTCACCGTTGACGGTCGGTGGAAATGTGTACAGTCTAATGCACTCTGTCGAAACTGTTTAAGCTCACACGGGAGAAGAACTTGCAGGAAAATGAGCTGCTGTGGAACCAACGGCTGCGAATTTCGTCATCATCCACTTTTGCATTCGTCACGTACCAACGCGGGCGCAAGTACGAGTGCGAAGTCATTGGTGAATACTTCTGAAAATCTCACACACCGCATAATGCAGCATTCTTCGTTCTTTCGTATACTGCCAGTGACTTTACACGGGCCTAGAGGAAAGGTAGAGACCTTCGCCTTCCTTGACGACGGGTCATCTTTGACCTTAATTGAGGAAAGTATTGCCGAGGAGCTTGGTGTTGATGGTGTAAAAGCCCCTTTGTGTTTGCTATGGACGGCGAACGTAACCAGAGTTGAAAGTGAATCAAAACAAATGTCGCTAGTTATATCCGGTGCTGGGGGGAGAAAGCATAAGTTGAATGAGGTTCAAACCGTAAAGGAGTTGTCGCTACCAAAACAAACACTGTCATTCGAAAACCTTGCTGCGCGATATACATACCTCAAAGGGATCCCAGTCTCGAGCTACGTCGAGGCCGTACCAAAGATTCTTGTTGGGGTGAACAACCTAAATCTAATGGTTCCACTGTGTAACCAACGGTTACAACCGTCTTCTCAAAAGCCAAAAAAAAATGTACGAGACAAATGTATGACAAAATTCGATGCTATTTTGGAACGTACCCTATGTTTGTTGATCCAGCCCACCGCGTGAGATGTCGCGCTCGTTAGTCAGGCTCGTTTCCAAATCTAGAAAGTTTGGGTAATACAAGTGAATTGGCCTGGGTGGCGGGTAAAAGTTGGATCAGCAAACATAGATGTGGGAGTGATTCAAAATCAATCGTAAAAAAAAATAAACCTAAGATTAAAACTATTAGAGAAATCAATTTTTCAAACAGGGCAACGCACCGACAACACAGTTTGCATTGTATAAACTAATTCTTAATTATCAAGTTGATGGAAAGATTTGTCTATATTAAAAGAGAGCGCTTGCATGCTCCACTGTAATTTCCTTTCCATCAACTACCAGCAGTAAGTCGCGCAAAATCACTCCCAAAATCCTAATGATTCATATTAGAGTAACGATCACTAACGGTCAATTCAAACTAAAAGGAGTCAGCTGTAAAATCTGCCATATGGGTCGAGTTACTCCAAAACGCAAGCGGAGCACAATAGGGACCCAAACTGCGGCAGCATGCATCCGGAGACAACCACACAGGCAAGAGCGAGACTATAAAAGGGAGTTCGGGCGATATGGGAACTCTCTTCTACGATAGACACTAGTGTGAGTCGGGACGTGATAACGCGACGCGGTCAATCAGAGAAATTGACAAAACGTTACGATCGGGCAAGAGTGAAGTGAAGTGGTTAGCATCGCGGAGTGGTGAACTTCGGTTCCTAGTTTGCCGGCGGAAGATCGGAATATTAAAGTTATAGATCGACTGTCCTGGCATCCGCCCGATCCTTGTTAGTGCGGTGCCCACTTCCCCCAAAAAAACCCACTCCAAAAGGACATTTGTGCACAACAGGTAAAGCTAGTGTCACGTGTCGCGAAGTTATAGACCGTCCATCAACACACGGTCCGCGCCCCGACTAAAACCCACCACCACGTTCGTGGGATATCTAGACATCTCTGTGTTGCGGAGAGTAATTCCCCAGCCTGCCGAGAGGGACGGCATTTACGGGATAGCACGAGTTGACATAACCACTATCGTTCGTCACTCAAGGTACGTTCACCCGTTTTCTTCTCCGAGTGGCTCTTCGCTCAGCTACGCACCTCGCTGGTCAGCAGACGTTCCCGGTTCATCGCAGGCGCCCAACCGACCGACGGCCGCAACAAGAACGCATGCCAACGTAAATATTTGTAAAACCTTTTTTCATTTAAAATAGAGTTAAGAGCAAAAAAAATCCTTTTAATTAAACCTTCTTATAATATATATAATATTTTTCTTTAAATTCTATTGCGTTTCTAACCAATTGCGAGAAAGGCCGAATTGTGAGACTTTTGAGAAGCGGGTAAGTGCCAATTTTTCGTTCCTTCCGCCTCGTTGCCCTGAGAGTAGCTAGCCGTATCAGTGGTGTAATAATTAGATTTAAGAGAAACGAAGAGAAATGTTTCAAGTGGCGCGCAGCGTAAAATAATAATAAAAAAAATATTCTCTCGAAATTTTTTTCTCATTGTGAAGGGGAAGATCGATAAATTGGCATTCTATCGCGATCATATTCAGTCCACTTCGGATATTTGCATGAAGAAATCTGATTCATTATTGCTGTGTTCATGATTAAAAGGCATGTGTTAAAAAAAAAATATTGGATCTGCGATTGATAGAGAATACATCTGATTTGATAACGAAAGTTTTGTCTCCCTTATAAAAGGATCGTAGTCGAACGTAGGCAATCATCTTTTTCTCAGAATTAAGCAGTGCATATCATCTGATTGGGTTGTAATGGATTCTTATAACTCTTTTCCCAATTCACGGAATCGCCAAGAAGCTTTTGTAGAGTGGTATTATGATTTACGTCCAGATTTATTGACTGATGAGGAATTAAGTTTCGAATTAAAGATACGCGAAATTGTATTAGAAGGAGAGCGATCGAAGTTACTACGTTGCTTAAGGGCTAAACTAAAGAAGGAAAAGTCAGGGGAGGAAACTCCGATCAAATCGTGGAGAGAGGATATTAATTTACAAATTGAACTATGCAAGACAAAGTTTGATGAGATAGAGGCCGTGTTGCGTGAAAAAAAAGATGATAGTAGATGCAAAGATCGACTGCTGCATTTGGGGGGAAGAATTCTATTGATGTTGAATCAAGTAGAAGGAAATTTAAAAGATGATATCGAGACGATGTTTGTGATTGTGGTCGATCATCTGTATTATTTTTTTTACAAAAGAGTTAATTTTGAATCGGAAGAGTCGGACGAAAACGAAAATGAAGATGAAGAACAACTTAGCCCGTTGCAGTCCCAAGTAGTTACTTTGGAAGAAATTTTAGACACAGTGCCTCAAGATTTGATCAAAATTGAAATTGATCGTTCGGTTTTGCTTGACGAGATAGGTAGACGTAAGCGAGCTGAAGAAGCGGAAAACTATTATAAACTCCAACTGATAAACCTTCAAGAGAAATTCAAATCTCCGCGGTGGCAAGGTGAGGACCGTTCGGTTCAGACCGAGTGGCAAAGTTCCGCGGTTCCGACTTCATCCAGTTTTGCCCAGCTGGAACCGTACCATTTTCCTGGTAGTAGTGAGAGCTTGCCAAACCATAGACCTACTCGGGCCCCGAGCACGAGCCAGTGCTATTTCAGTGGTACTCAGTACTCGAGCAGTCTAAATCACAGCTCAAGAATACCCCCTACACCTTTACACCAAAACCCACCTGCTGCGGTGATCCCCACGTCCGCCAGTATTTTAACAAGATGGCAACCGTCGTATTCGATCAGTAATCAATTTCTACCACCCTCCACTCCGATACCATCTACTTCAATACAACCCTCATTGTATACTGGCAACCCAGTGATAATGGGGGCCAATACCTCTGCTTGGACGGGCCCGCCGAAAACGGAGAGCACCCCTGGGCATAGTAGCCACCGTTTCCGTTTCGAACATGCACAAGTTCCGAACCAAACGTGGAACGCCCCGATGTTCGCTGGTTTCTACCCGTCAAACGGGCAACCAAACAATTTTGCCCACACCGGTTTCGATTCATTCGGTATCCCACCCTCAAGCATAAATCAAGGTTGTTATCCGTCCTATAATAATAGTCACAGAACGCTGCCGGTTTCTCGGTGGAATATCGATAAGTACCAAGGAGACGATCAAGGGTTATATCTGAACGAATTTTTATTTAAAGTCCAAAGTTTGGCCATTTCTGAAAAAGTGTCAGATACTGAATTGTTCGATTCGGCATTGCACCTTTTTGGAGGTCCAGCTTTAAGCTGGTATCATTCCATGCGATCAATAGGTCGCCTGTATAATTGGGATCATTTAGTATATGAACTAAGAAATGCTTTTGTCCACCCGGACCTAGATAATGTAATCAGAGAGAAAACTACTTTGCGGAAGCAACAACGAAATGAATCCTTTCAATCATATTATTATGAAATGGAAAAGTTGTTTCGAGCAATGATGTGGCCGCTATCGGAAGATGAGAAAATGAAAGTAGTGCATAAAAATATGCGAACGGATTATCGTAAAGCGTTAACCTTTATTCCCATTTATGATTTACCCTCTTTAATTGCCGCGGGGCGAAAACTTGATACTCATAGCTTTTCCTTACTTAATAGTGTATTCGGGACGGAAAAATCAGTTCACTTGCTAACCGAACAAAATGAAAAGAAAAATGATATAAAAAAAATCGCCAACCGCGCAGATGGAAATCAGAATGCTAATCGTGCATCTAAAACTAATACCAATAACAAAGTGAGCGGAGACCAAGAACGAAATAACCGGAACGTACCCTCTTTTACGGGCGATTCGTTCAAGTCCTCGAGACCACCCAGTGCTACTGGTTCTGGTAGACAACAGTTGCTTAACTTAGGTCAATTAGTGGCAGCCCACCGACCTCCCTGTCTATCAGTTTGCTATAACTGTAGGAAGCCCAATCATCAACATGAACAATGTCAGGAGCCCTTAAGAGTTTTTGCCTTATTTGTGGATTCAAAGGCTTTGAAACCTTGAACTGCCCGTATTGCAAAAAAAACGGGATTCAGGTGGATGTAAGTCGCCCTCCACCGAACCTCCCTCCGCGCACGTAGATTTTTCTAGTATAAAAGAGGAGCTACAGTTGATCGGACATTCAGCGGATGAACTTATTTATAGTCCAGCCGAGGAAGTTAATCAACTTACTGTAGCTACGAAAAACGATAGCCGCCCTTATATTCAAGTCAAACTGGACGGAATTTTATCTAAAGCTCTTCTAGATAGTGGTAGTCAGTCCACCATGATTAACGCTTCAATGTACGAAAGACTAAAACCCCATAAGATGCACGATTTAAAACGCCCGATAGTATTAAAAACCGCCGGGGGCGACACGTTAGACATATTAGGAGAAATAAACATATTATTTAGTTTTGAAAATCGTTCTAAAATAATACCTACTTTAGTGGTACCACGGCTTACGGTTAATTGTTTGTGTGGGATGGATTTTTGGCAAAAATTCAATATTGTGCCAACTATTCATTATACTGCCTACACCGATGAATTAGATCCTATGCCGCCACCACTTCAATCGACTCTCACTCTTTCTGAAGCGAAGAGGATCGACGAAGTTAAGACAATGTTCAAAATCGCTATGCCAGGAGAAATTTCAACCACCCCCTTGATCACCCACTGTATAGAATTAAAAGAAGAATGGAAAGATAAACCAGCCATTCGCCAATTTCCGTACGTCATGTCTCCTAAAGTTCAGTCGTTAGTGGCTGACGAGTTGGAGAGAATGTTGATGCTAGGAATAATTGAAAGAACCCATTCTGATTGGGCACTGAATGTTGTCCCTATCATCAAGCCAACAGGTAAAGTGCGCTTGTGTTTAGACGCTCGAAAAATCAACGAGCGGACCGTGCGTGATTCTTACCCCTTACCTCACCCCGCCCGAATACTTGGTCAGCTTCCTAAAGCACGTTATTTATCGACAATCGATTTGTCGGAAGCGTTTCTGCAAATACCGCTAGAGCACAAATCCCGAAAATATACGTCGTTCTGTGTGCAAGGCAAAGGGTTGTTTCAGTTCACCAAGCTTCCTTTTGGCTTGATCAACAGCCCAGCTACGCTGTCAAGGTTGATGGATCGAGTGCTGGGGTTTGGTGAACTGGAACCGAATGTCTTCGTTTATTTAGATGACATTGTTGTAGTAAGTGAAACCTTCGATGAACATGTACGATTGCTGTCGGAAATCGCGCGCCGATTGCATGGGGCCAACTTAGCAATCAACTTAGAAAAGTCACAATTTGGGGTGTCGGAGCTTTCTTTTCTGGGATATCTCCTTTCCACGGATGGTCTTAGACCAAACCCGGAGAAAATACGACCCATAGTCGATTACGAATGCCCAACTTCAATCACCAAGCTTAGGCGATTTTTGGGTATGGGGAACTATTATCGCCGATTTATTCCCACCTTCAGTGAAATAGTTGCCCCCTTGACAGAATTACTTAAAACTAAAAGCAAGGTCGTCCAGTGGAATGAGGCGGCCGAAAAGGCGTTTGAGACTATTAAAGAAAGTCTTATAACGGCCCCCATTCTTAGCAGTCCAGATTTCGGAAGCGAATTCCAGATACAGACGGATGCTTCAGATGTGGCGGTGGCCGGTGTCCTGACACAAATTCAGGATGGGCAGGAACGAGTCATTTCCTATTTTTCGAAAAAACTCTCTACCCCTCAACGAAATTACCACCCAGCCGAGAAAGAGGCTCTCGCAGCTCTGCTATCCATAGAAGCGTTTCGCGGTTACGTGGAAGGCAGCCACTTTACCCTTGTGACTGATTCATCGGCTCTCACCCATATACTTACCACTTCCTGGAAGGTGGGGTCCCGTTGCAGCCGGTGGAGTTTGACCTTACAACAATTTGACATGACATTGGTACATCGAAAGGGGAAAGAAAATGTCGTGGCGGATGCTTTGTCGAGAAGTGTTGCAACTCTTGATAACGAATCCGAATCAGAGTGGTATAAATCCCTCAAACAGAAAATAACGGCTAACCCCGATGATCACGTAGATTTTAAGATAGAAAATAATCAATTATATAAATTCGTCGCTGGCAAAGAATCCGCTTTTGATGCTAGATACCAGTGGAAGCTTGTGCCTTCCCCGGGAAGTCAATCGGAAATTTTGAGAGATTGTCACGATGAACAAATGCATTTGGGATATGATAAAACGTTGCACAGAATAAGGCAACGTTATTTTTGGCCAAATATGGCAGCACAAATTAAACGATACGTGAATAATTGTAAGACATGCAAGGAGGTTAAACCCGCGTACGTCCCGGTAGTCCCACCGATGGGCGACCGCAAAATAGCCCATCACCCATGGCAAATCATTTCTGTCGATTTTGTTGGTCCGTTGCCTCGCAGTAAAAAAGGAAACCAACACATACTTGTAGTGGCTGACCTGTTCAGTAAATGGGTCCTCTTGCATCCGGTGAAACGCATCGAGAGCAGCAGTCTCTGTGCTACTCTCACCAATCTTTGGTTTTTTCGCAATTCAACACCTGAAATTATCATCACAGACAACGCAAGTTGTTTCACCTCCCGCGAATTTAAGAATTTAGTTGATAAATTCGGGCTGACTCACTGGCTCAACTCTCGCTACCATTCGCAAGCTAACCCAGTTGAGAGGGTGAATCGGACCGTAAATGCCGCCATCCGAACCTATGTTAAGCAAGACCAACGATTGTGGGACACGAAAATAACGGAGATTGAAACCGTCTTGAACTCCAGTGTCCATAATTCAACTGGTCTCACACCCTATTTTGTTACACACGGTCATGAAATTTTTGCCAAAGGATCCGATCATCGCTTGTACCTCGATAGGGCAGAAAAATCTCCGGATGAAATAGATAAGATTAGAAGAGATTTGTTTGGTAACATACATGATGTAGTTAGAAAAAAACTAGAAGCCGCTAAGGATCTTTGTACAAAACAATATAATTTGAGGCATCGCCGGTTTGCCAAAGCTTTCGCACCCGGTCAGTTAATATATCGCCGAAACATGCGACAATCGAGTGCCGCAGATAATTACAATGCTAAATATGGTGCCCAGTATTTACCCTGCAGAGTAAAAGCTAAAATTGGTAGCTCTTCCTACGACTTAGAAGACCTGCATGGCAAATCGCTTGGGATTTGGCCCGCAGCTCATCTCAAGCCTGGTTAGTTCTTGCACCCACTGGTTTTTATTCACAAACCCAGATATCGAAAATATATTTTTCCTTTAAACGTGCGAAGCGCAACGATATTTTTGGTTTTCTTACGAGCAGGCGAACGGAGCTATTGTCCTTCATGCCCTCAAGAAAGCTTGATGTTTACTGGATGTGTGGTTAGACGAGACCGAGTGCGCACACACCAGAAGACCGATGCGAAGATCAATATAAATTTAATTGTGTTTTTTTTTATCCGATCGTGCCGGCCGCGGACAGAAATCGGATGATGTAATCGAGTTAGAGAATTGGTAGTAGTAAGTCGATCCAATCGTAAAAGCACTTCATAGGAGTGAATTTGGATAGTATGCATGGTTGGTGTGAATGCTTATCGTGTGGAGATGGTAAATTCAGAGGCCTCATTTGTAGAGTGTATGATAAGAGAGAGTGAGAACCAAGTACTCAGCGATAGATATTATTGGAAAGAGAGTTAGGATGAGACAGGCAATGCGATTTGATAGGGTAACTTGATAATCATGATAATTGCTTTATATTCGACTAAAATGCCTAAAGGTTTGAGAAAACTACTTATTCTTCGAGAAAATATCTCAGAATAATTTTCTATTTTTTTTAGATACCAAAAAAAAAAGGTAACCCATACCCACTAATTATTTGCATAACAATTATGAATCAGATGATAAGATGTAAATTATGAGGTGTTTGATAAAAACAAAACAGAAAAAAAAATTACTTCGAATTTTTTTTTTCTCCCAGTCAGGGAAGCATTGTAACCAACGGTTACAACCGTCTTCTCAAAAGCCAAAAAAAAATGTACGAGACAAATGTATGACAAAATTCGATGCTATTTTGGAACGTACCCTATGTTTGTTGATCCAGCCCACCGCGTGAGATGTCGCGCTCGTTAGTCAGGCTCGTTTCCAAATCTAGAAAGTTTGGGTAATACAAGTGAATTGGCCTGGGTGGCGGGTAAAAGTTGGATCAGCAAACATAGATGTGGGAGTGATTCAAAATCAATCGTAAAAAAAAATAAACCTAAGATTAAAACTATTAGAGAAATCAATTTTTCAAACAGGGCAACGCACCGACAACACAGTTTGCATTGTATAAACTAATTCTTAATTATCAAGTTGATGGAAAGATTTGTCTATATTAAAAGAGAGCGCTTGCATGCTCCACTGTAATTTCCTTTCCATCAACTACCAGCAGTAAGTCGCGCAAAATCACTCCCAAAATCCTAATGATTCATATTAGAGTAACGATCACTAACGGTCAATTCAAACTAAAAGGAGTCAGCTGTAAAATCTGCCATATGGGTCGAGTTACTCCAAAACGCAAGCGGAGCACAATAGGGACCCAAACTGCGGCAGCATGCATCCGGAGACAACCACACAGGCAAGAGCGAGACTATAAAAGGGAGTTCGGGCGATATGGGAACTCTCTTCTACGATAGACACTAGTGTGAGTCGGGACGTGATAACGCGACGCGGTCAATCAGAGAAATTGACAAAACGTTACGATCGGGCAAGAGTGAAGTGAAGTGGTTAGCATCGCGGAGTGGTGAACTTCGGTTCCTAGTTTGCCGGCGGAAGATCGGAATATTAAAGTTATAGATCGACTGTCCTGGCATCCGCCCGATCCTTGTTAGTGCGGTGCCCACTTCCCCCAAAAAAACCCACTCCAAAAGGACATTTGTGCACAACAGGTAAAGCTAGTGTCACGTGTCGCGAAGTTATAGACCGTCCATCAACACACGGTCCGCGCCCCGACTAAAACCCACCACCACGTTCGTGGGATATCTAGACATCTCTGTGTTGCGGAGAGTAATTCCCCAGCCTGCCGAGAGGGACGGCATTTACGGGATAGCACGAGTTGACATAACCACTATCGTTCGTCACTCAAGGTACGTTCACCCGTTTTCTTCTCCGAGTGGCTCTTCGCTCAGCTACGCACCTCGCTGGTCAGCAGACGTTCCCGGTTCATCGCAGGCGCCCAACCGACCGACGGCCGCAACAAGAACACATGCCAACGTAAATATTTGTAAAACCTTTTTTCATTTAAAATAGAGTTAAGAGCAAAAAAAATCCTTTTAATTAAACCTTCTTATAATATATATAATATTTTTCTTTAAATTCTATTGCGTTTCTAACCAATTGCGAGAAAGGCCGAATTGTGAGACTTTTGAGAAGCGGGTAAGTGCCAATTTTTCGTTCCTTCCGCCTCGTTGCCCTGAGAGTAGCTAGCCGTATCAGTGGTGTAATAATTAGATTTAAGAGAAACGAAGAGAAATGTTTCAACTGAAGATAAAAGAAGGATTAACTCGCGAACCAGTTGCGGCAAAAACGAGACTGGGTTGCTGTATCTATGGCGGGAAAGGTTCTGCTGGTTGGAGATTTTCAGTCAACTGCCATATGTGTGAATGCTCGTCGGATAAAACGTTACACGATCTGGTTAAGGAACCGGTCGTGCTGCCTATATCAGAGGAAGAGAAGCGCGCTAACCAAATATTGGTAGATACAACCATTCGCAGAGGTAACCACTAGGAGACAGGTTTAATATGGAAGTATGACCGCATAGAGCTTCCCGTTAGCTACAATTTGGCTCTCCGTCGGCTTGAGTGTTTAGAAAGGAAAATGAGTCGAAATCCTGAGCTCAAGGAAAATTTACAAAAACAGCTATTGGCCTACCAACTCAAAAGGTATGCGCACCGTGCGAGTGAGGATGAATTGGCCGCTGCAGATATTCGGCGAGTTTGGTATTTACCTCTAGGAGCGGTAATCAACCCGAAGAAGCCTGGTAAGGTTCGCATGATTTGGGATGCCAGAGCTGCTGTGAACGGAATTTCGCTGAACTCGGTTCTGTTGAAGGGTCCCGATCAATTAACATCACTTCCAGGTGTCCTGACTCGTTTTCGACAGTTTAAAGTGGCCGTTTCTGCAGACATCAAGGAGATGTTTCATCAAATTTTCATACGCAAAGAAGATCGACACTCGCAGAGATTTCTTTGGCGCGACGATCCGACCAATGCCCCAGATATCTATCTCATGGATGTCATGACTTTCGGGTCAACGTGTTCTCCTGCGTGTGCACAGTTCATTAAAAACAAGAACGCTGAAGAATTTAAAGACCTTTACCCGCGAGCTGTCGAAGGCATTGTGCAAAATCACTATGTTGATGATTCACTTGAAAGTTATGAGTCAATAGAGGAGGCGATTAGGGTGTCTCAAGAAATGAGTCACGTTCATCTGAGTGGTGGATTCGAGTTGAGGAATTGGTTGTCAAACAGTAGAGAGGTCCTCCATCGTTTGGGAGAAGCAGTGCCTGTAGAAGACAAACAATTGGCAGCAGATAAGTCAAAGGACTACGAGCGCGTACTCGGACTTTTGTGGCTGACACACGAGGATAGTTTTGGGTTTTCTACGGCGATGACACAAGAAATCGATCGATTAATGCAAAGCGACGAACTTCCTACCAAAAGACAAATGTTAAAGTGTCTTAGGTCGCTTTTTGATCCCTTAGGTATGTTATGTCTCTTTGTGGTGCACGGAAAGATTCTGCTACAAGACGTGCGGAGAGCTGGCATTCAGTGGGATGAGGAGGTCGGTGATGACTTGCAGAGAAGATGGAAGACTTGGACGAATCTGTTCGAACACATTAAAACACTTAGGATTCCGCGCTGTTATTTTCCGGGGGCCACAAGTGAACGCTACAGGGATCTTCAGCTGCATATTTTTGTAGACGCTAGTGAGTCTGCATACTGTGCAGCAGCATATTTTCGAAAGCTGAACGCCGATAATATTCCTGAGAACGTGTTGGTCACCGCAAAGACTAAGGTCGCACCACTGAAGACGCAATCCGTGCCTCGTTGAGGATTGAATGCAGCTGTGTTGGGAGCACGTTTGATGCAGTTCGTCGAAGAAAGTCACACTGTAAACACAACAAAGAAAGTGTTGTGGAGCGATTCGGCCACTGTTCTCTCCTGGTTGCGGTCTGATCATCGTATATACAGACAGTTCGTTGCCTGTAAAATAGGAGAATTACTCACCGTTACCGACGTGGAAAACTGGCGGTGGGTTCCGTCTAAGCAGAATCCCGCCGACATCGCCACAAAGTGGGGAAAGGGACCCGATTCAACAGCCGAAAGTGTTTGGTTCAAGGGTCCGGCCTTTTTACAGTTGCCTGAAGTAGAGTGGCCGATTCAACGATCTCTGACACCACCAACAGAAGAAGAACTTCGTCCTTGCTATGCGCATAGATCGACGAAAATTCCGCAACGATTAGTAAAACAAGAAAGATTTTCTCGATTAACCCGGGCTATTCGCTCAGTCGCATATGTGTATCGAGCCATTGCAAACTTTAAGCATTTGATAAAAGGGCAGGAACGGTCTGTTGAGCCACTAACAATGGAAGAGCTACAGAAGGCCGAACAACTACTTATTCGGGAAACGCAGTGGCAATGCTTCCCGGAAGAAATGATGATATTGAACCTTAATCGTATGAGTTCAACAAAACAGCAGGTACCTTTGGAAAAGGACAGCAAACTGTACCAGCTTTGTCCCATTCTTGATGAGAACGGCGTTCTTCGCAGTGATGGCAGAATCGAAGCAGCACCAAATGCGGAAATGGAATTGAAATTCCCAATCATTCTCCCAAGGGTACATACCTTTACCTCTCTGTTGCTGGACGAATATCACCGTAAATACTTGCACGGCAACTCTGAGACTATAGTTAATGAGATTCGTCAACGGTATCACACCACAAGGCTTAGGGTAGAAGTCAACAGCGCCGCAAAAGCGTGTCAATGGTGCCGAGTCTATAAGGCAACACCGAAGGTGCCGGGTATGGCCCCGCTACCGCTTGCAAGAATGGCATCATTTGTAGGACCATTCACACATGTAGGTCTGGACTTCTTTGGACCCCTGTCGGTGAAAATTGGCAGACGTAATGAAAAACGATGGGTAGCATTGTTCACGTGCCTAACAATACGGGCAGTGCACTTAGAGATAGCCCACAACTTGACAACTGACTCCTGCGTAAAATGTATTCGGCGTTTTATTTGCCGCCGGGGTTCCCCGTCTGAGTTTTACTCAGACAATGGTACAAACTTTAGGGGAGCCGCCAAACTTCTTCGAGAGCAGTATGAACAGCTAGCCGTAACATTCACAGGCACATCAACCAAATGGATTTTTAGTCCTCCCAGCGCCCCGCACATGGGTGGTGCGTGGGAGCGCATGGTACGCTCTGTTAAAGCTGCTGTTGAGATGGCGTGTAACAACAACCGCAAACTGAATGACGAGTCGCTGGAAACCTTTATGGTAGAAGCCGAGGCAATCGTTAACAGCCGGCCTCTGACGTACTTACCGATTGCAGCAGAGGAGTACGAGGCCCTCACACCAAACCATTTCCTTTTGGGAAACTCAAACGGTGTTCGTCAACCTATAGCAGAAGCAACACCACTAGCGGAAACTTTGCGATCATCCTGGATGCAAATATAACATCATCTCGACGTATTCTGGCGAAGGTGGGTTAGGGAGTATCTGCCAACGCTTACTAGGCGGCCGAAATGGTGTGGCGATACAAAACCGATAGCAGTAGGCGACCTGGTTCATAGTCGGCGAGGGCACCAGGAACGAGTGGATAAGAGGACGCATAATTGAAACCTTCAAAGGGGTAGATGGGCGAATCCGTCAAGCAATGATACAAACTGCGAGGGGGCTAGTGCGCAGGCCGGTGGCAAAATTGGCAATGTTAGAGGTAGATAGAGGTGGTAAAACTGAACCTGGTGGCCAGTGTTACGGGGGAGAGGATGTTGATACTGGCAACACTCACGGTTAGACCGATAGAAAGTTATACCAGTCGACAAAGGAGTTGTCATATTGACACTGTAACCCAGCCGCCGAAGGAGTTGTCACCGATGGAAGGGACAAGGGTTACTCCTTAAAATTTGCCAGCTCATCTTTCTTTCTTAATTAGACAGCCGTACAGTAAAGAACTCCTAGGTGAGGGAAAGTTGCTAAAATTAACCTTGAATTACTCTTATTCTAAATTAAATCTAAAACTATTTTTTTCATTTAAAACATTCTAGTAAAAATAGATTTCATGCAAATAGAGTTAAAACTACAGTTATTAAAATATTAAAGTGTACGAAAAAGTTAAAATTGTTCTTGAAACACGTGCAAACCTAAATTTGTAAGTTAACCCTAAATAAAACCTATTGCTTAAATTACTGTTAAAATAAAAATAAATTTACAGCAAAAGCTACATTACAACAAATTAAAAGCGTTGTGATTTGCTAACGAAATCAACCCACGGACGTTCAGGAACAGGTTTACAGCATTTGGGCTTGGTGTATTCCATTTTTACTTTATTCATCTTCACAAAATGCAAACTGTTACTAACACATCTGGAGTAGTGCAATTGTATTTATATACGAAATCAGATATAGGTAACCCAGTAGTAATTGATTGCGTACTTTACAAACAGTTATTATTAGTAAACAAGTAGGTAGTGTTGCACGACAAACATATTTTTTTATAGAACATTCTGCAAGGGGGAACGTGTAGGTAGGCTAAGGTTTAGCGCTTGAGTTATTTATCCAATCGTTTTGTTGTCAAAGAATGAATTGTATATTTTTGATCAAGCATTTCAATGAACGTATAGTTTTTGCTGGGGAACCATGGACAAATTAAGAAAAACGTGTGTTTTCCGAAATATTATTATTTTATTGAGCTTAAATTTAAAATAACTCGAAAACCGATGCCTTTAGAATGTTTACTACCACGAGCTTTTTGATTCAAAATGACTTTTTTCATCTTTTAAAATCGTCAGAATACAAATATTTTGAAAAATGTTTAAATTAGAATTTTCATAAAAAAATTAATCTACCATAAAAAAATTATTTTTCATTTCTCCACCCTGGACTTTTCTTTAAAAATTGCGTATTAACGTCAAGTTTCTAAAAAAAAAAGGAAAAAATTCAACTTTTTTTTTAAATTGAAATTTAACGTTTATTTTTAATTTTTTTTGGTCAAAAAAAGTTTTTTTTGTACAGTGTATATTTTTTTTGGTGCATTTTTAATTCCCTACAACTCATTCTCAGACAGTTTTTCTATACAACCAACGGTTTCTGGGCTACAATGCTTGGAATAAAACCTATGCCAAAAGGCATACGCCCTTTTAGAATGTAACTCATGGGTGTAAAAAATCTCTCCACCTGTGAAAAATGGTCAGTTTGCTAAGCCAAATACGTGTGCAAAGTTTCATTCAAATCAAAAATGGTCGATATTCGACCATAGGTCATTTCGCGCGATCTTGCTCACTATTTGCTTGACACGCCGGTTTCACCCTCAGTAAATCTCACAAGTCTGTTGAAGATTACCCTCTTAAGCACCTTACCCGCTGGGTTCAAAAGACGAATTGGTCTATATGCCGATGGGTCACCTGGTGGTGGCTGTAATACCAGTCTCTGTCGCTTCCACTTGTCCAGGAATAGGCGGTCGTCTAAGCATTTCTGCATGAGCGCCCCAAACAGCCCGGGGGTTACCTTTATGGTTGTCTTAATGGTCAGGTTAGGGACCATACTTAAATGACGTAGCATTCATGGGGGGAAGGGGGTTATCATCATTTTGTGACAAGCTGTGACAAGGGGGGAGAGGGGGTTGTAGTAACATCGACGTAGCATTTTTTTAAAGACTGATTTTTTTTGCAGGAATCTGTGGCATTCTGAAATATTCTAAAAGCTCTGCTACATAAACAATCACTTGGATTTCCAAACACACAATCTGTTTTGAATACAAAAATCGTTGCCTTTTTGTGGCTTTTAATAGTGAAAATTACACGATACTCGTATCATTTTTGGAATAGTTTCTGTGTTTTCTGCAGACATGGATCATACTAAGTTGTTTAAACACCTTTACTCCTTGTACCAAAACACAAGCCCTTCGAAGCAGAAGATGCAGTCACGAGTCTATAAGTTGTAAATAAATTGAATTAGACACGGTTTTTTTTTCAAGTACTTTTGTACGTATGTTACTACAGTCAGGTTTTTATTACGTACCTCGTAAAAAAATCGCGTCAATTCGAAAATCCACGTAAAAAACGCGCTAATTCAAAAATCCGCTTAAAAAACCGCTTAAAAATCATGAAAAAAATGCTACGTCATTTAAGAATGTTCTCTTAGGAATTCCGTCTGGTCCCTGTGCCTTGCTCATCTTCAGGGAAGTTATCTCAATAGGTTCATCATCCGTAACCTTTACCGCTTCCCCTATCTCTGCGCGGCTGCTGTCACTCATTGTTTGCGGTAACTCAACTGCCGGAGGTCAAAGGTTGGTTGAAAAAGTTACCCAGTTACTGTTTCTGAGAGGGATTGCCGTAGGAGACCGATACGACGGCAATGTCCGACAACGGCTAAGAGGCAAACTGGCAACCGTTGTGCCTCATAGCAGTGGTTCAGTACCCGGCATGCAGGCCGGGTACTCTGGACCTTCGGTGACATATTTGATGCCCAGTTCCCGGTTTGTGTTCTGCCCTTTGGTGACCTCATCCAGGTTTTTAAGCTGGAAGGTCACAGCTGTGATGAGGGTACGAACCTTCAAATTCTTGCCTAGTACCCTTTAAGCTACGTATTTGCGGCCCTCTTGGCCGAAAGGACCATTTCGCCAATAAGTGCTCGACGAATGGTCCAAACATTCTCACCCAGATCTCCCAGCTGGGCGTCGCCTCTCATGGCCCTTAAGATCTTGAAGTATTTAGACCCGTCAATGTTGAGAATGATCTCGTCGCCCTTATTCCTCTTATACTCCTTCTGCGATTTTTGCGCTTCTCGAGTGTGTCTTCCTCTTTTGCCGTTTCGCTTGGCTTAGCAAACCTGATGACTTAAAGCAAAGCAAAGCCTTGGTGCTACATTCCGATTCGGAACTTGACCTTCTGTTTACTATACACAGACTTCGCAGCCAACTGTTGAGTGTACAGGACAATTGCGGGGCTAGCGCTACGATCCTACTGACACTAACAGTCTCTCCCGAGCCGAGACTCGAACCTACGACGACTGGCTTGTTAGGCCAGCATCGTACCTCGAGACCAGCTGGGGAGACCTGATGACTTACAACTGACCAAATGAGGCAGACAATCCAATATTTGAAACAATACACATGTTTTTTACGCGGGTTGCTTTTCTTCATAACTCAAAAACGACCTCATTTTATGCCAAAAAGATAATCAACTACCCGTTTAAAATGAAATCATAATTATTGGTGTAAATACTGGAAGTTTAAAATGTTGAATTTTGGTCTCTAGATCGACCACTATCATATTCGACTATTTTATTCATTATATTTGCAGCTCAAAACAGTCTTTTTTACGCGGTCACTCACAAATTTGGGACGCACCCCCGCGTAAAAAGGCCTTAGTGTAAGTATAGTAAATTGACTATAAGTAAGATAAATTTATACCTATAGTGACCAGGGTTTGAAATCCCGGGAACAATTTCACGGGAAATACTTTTTTCCCGAGATTTCAAGATCCCGGGAACAGAAATATCAATGCCCGGGGTTCCGGGATTCCCGAGTTTCTCGAAAAATTTCGCAAGATTTTCTATAGTTTTTTATGCAATAGTGCAGTAAAATTAAATATCCTATCAAAACGTGAAACGTTTAGCAGCATCAAAGTGGGCATTACACGGAGCAAATATTTGCTTGAAATGACAGCCAATATATGTTTGCCGTGTAATATCAAATAGTTTGCTTCAAATATTTGTCAGAATATTTGCTGTCTTAATGTTGAATCCTGTAAATTTATAAAAACAAATTTGGAATCCGCTCAAACCGAAAAAAAAAATTGAAAGATTATAGCTATTCAACTATTCCTGTGAATTTTGGTATCCCTAGTCATTACCGTTTAATCAGAGACTTAAATGAGTTTCCTCGTAAACATATATTGAAGCGACGAACCCGGCGAGCAATTTTTATATTTTTATACACACAATTTTTATACAATTTTTATACACACTCAATTTTTATACACACTCGCCATAGGCGAAGCCAGAGGGAGGCAGGGGGGGGGGCGGAATTGCATAGGTTTTTCAGTTGATCCACCAAGGGTATTGCAGCGGCAAAAGTACCGGGCAAATCCGCCTGCATCAACTAGCTTGATTTCTCTTTCCTTACCTTGATTCTCTTGTAACCTCACTGGAAACACGGTTCGATGAAGATAGTGCACCAGCCTACACGTTGTCCTTGCTGCATTCCGCTAACGTAATACGCATGTCGTTGGAAGAGTTCATGCGCAAAACCGAAAATTTCGTAATTTTTTATGAAGTTGACAATTTTGTTGGAGAGGTGGAAGTTTGATATTAACATTGCAGCAGCATGAGAGCAGACCGTAAGAACTTGGAAGAGTTGAATCTTATAGACCTGCTAGCTAAAGCCCGTTCTTTCTTCCCTGCGACTGAGAAAGCAGTTAAAATTGCACTTGCTCTACCATGGAAACATGCACGATTGAACGCTCGTTCAGCACATGACGTCGGGTGAAAACCTGGCTGAGGTCAACAATATCTGAACAGTGGTTGAGTGCTCTCTGCTTTCTGAGTGTTCATCGGCAGATGGTCAACAACAATCGTGAACGTTTGACGTTTGATGCCCGAAGATTTTATTGATAATCTTGACTGTGTCTCCAATCTTCACGTCCTTGGGATGATTTGACAGGATGTATTTGAGATAGCGGCTGTGAGAATAGGTGTCCAACTTTGCTGGACTGCTATCCGCTGTAAAATTTGGGCCATCTTGTGAATCATATCTTGAATTCCCGGTTGCGGCTGCTGATCAACTCTATCTTCTGCCGTGTTCGTGGATTCTTGAGATCCTCGTCGCCAAAATTATATGTCCAAAGGTTTAAATGAACTTAAGAGTTTTTGGTAAAGAACATCTATTTATATTCGAGGTTGGACAAAATATAATCCAATCTGATGTCAAGTACAACTTTTCACTGGTTGCCTTGATGTAACAATCACTAAAGACTAGTATTTATTTCTATTTTTCAAAACACACTTAAGTCGCTTTTTACGCGGGGGATACGTGCCGCGTAAAAAAATGCGTGAATTCCGGAATCCGCGTAAAAAACGCGTAAATTTCGAAATCCGCGTAAAAAAACCGCGTAAATTCCGGAATCCACGTAAAAAAAAAGTCGCGTGAAAAAAAACCGCGTAAAAAGCGACCTTAGTGTACCATTTTTATACTTCTAAAATTTTGAAGAGCTTGCCCCCCCCCCCCTATTTGAAATTCTGGCTACGCCCATGACTCTCGCGTAAGTTGACGCGTTTTGGTAATGGCCATGGGCACTAAAATTCAACCTTGTACAACCTTGTCCAGCCTTGGACATCGCCCTGTAGATGGGTTACAACTTACCCGAAACTGGTCGGTTAAAAAGGTAATTTTCACATTTTAAGAACCATAAGTGTTCGTTTTTCGTTTATTGTTTTATAGAAAAAATTAAATTTTTAAAAAATATATAATTTTTTAATTTTTTTTTCCAATAACTAATTTTTTTCAGTGTATTTTTTTGAAAAGGCTACCTACAGCTTTGCCGTAGACGTTACACCGATCAAACAAACCGTTTTGGCTCTAAGCCGATATAGCATTTTTAAACAGCTTCTAAAAAATGAGTCGTGTTTCAAAAAATTAAACCAATAGCACAAAATGGCATCACTTGCCAATACGTTTATGCAAAGTTTCAGCCAAATCAAAAATGGTCGGAATTAAGTGTGATTTTTGTTTTTTATTTTACAGTTGAAACTTGGAGTTATTATAAAACTTTCAATAAAAGGTTGTGGAAAGAGATAAGCACTACGAATCTTCAAATGTTGATAGGAAAAAACAAAATCACAAAAAAAATGTTTTCCAAATTAATAGGATAGGTAGCAACTAGGTACCAGTTTCGGCTACTCGGATTTGGTTTGCACAACATATCGATGAATTCAGTTTCTTCTGTCTGGTCTCTTCGCCGCATATAATGAATAATTGCCGTTAAGCTTTTACATCCGATACCACCCTGGTAATGAAAATCGAAACCAATATTTATATGCACTCAAACAACAAACATCTCCAAATAGCCGCAATTCCAAACCACTTGAGGAAGTTCGAGCTCTGATTTCCTGCACCAAGCTAATACCCATCAATCGAAATGGCAATGGCTCAGCGCAAGGACGAAGAAAAAAATCGCTCTTCGGTACACCGCAAAGAGCCCAGACCAGTAAGGATCGACCAGGAAATTTGATACCAGGAGGAAATATCGCAAGTTCGCATGCTGCCAGTGCGCAATGCTTCTAGAGCACGCCAGCCAGACCAATCGGATTCTAATGACAAACTTCACCGCACACAAACATGCCACAATCATTCTGCTGCACGGCGGTCCTGGCGACATGGCATCGGCATCAAGCTGATGAGAAAATCCTGTAATAGAATTACGATGAAATAGCTGATCGTTATTTGAGTCGCAGTGGCAACCACAGCACACATCTTCGAACGGGAGGAAGCCACTAAGCCCCGCAATAACCAAGTAAACGGATAAGAAAATGCGGGAATTCGTAGCCTGATTTGGCATGAGGTTTGTATTTGGAAAAGTGAGGATAAGGTGTATCGTTGCGGTAATGTAATGTTGAATTAGTTTAGTATGATTACAAAAAATATATCGAATGTTCTTCGAGTTTCGCCTCGTGTTTTGTGTTTCAGGTATTTGATATTATATAAATAAGATTTTTTTTAATTGAACATTTTTAACGTTTATTGTTTGAACGAAAATTAGGTACCACAATTTTTAAGCTGTAATAATTGTCGAAAAATAAAGAAAAAGAAATGTGACGGTTTTCCGAAAGCCTAACTTTTTCTGTATGTTTGTATTAAAGTTTCAATAAAATCTCAGAACGTATTATTAGTTCCGTAGTTTGTGTTAAATCTTTTATATTTTGAACAAATCAATCAGATTGTCTAAACGTTCTAAGTTGCCCCACAGGGAAAAAACTATTCAAAAATTGGTTTGCTGTTCGCAACAACTCCACTGAAAGACTAGCAAAATTTCGAAATACCATTCAACTTTTGACAGTCCAGTTCAAACGACTGCTCAAACTGTCACAAACGAAGTGATGATAGCAAACTGCCGCGCCTGTCAAAGCATCGCTTGCGAAAACTAAGCCCACGGGCAATTTAGTGTGAAAATAAAATCTCGCAAACACAAAGCCTTGATTTATATGCTCTGTCATTTCTAGTTTTGGATAACGTGAAGCTTCGCAACCGGCTTCGAGAACACCCGCCGGGAGCGTCCTGAACGAAACTAACAAAAATCGAAACAGCTTTTACTCCCGAAAACATTTTTCCAGTCTCATCTGGAGTTGTTGTTTCTGCGTTCGGCCCCAAAGCCATCCTCTCTAGATCTATCCGTTGTGAACAACAGTTGTGCCGCTGTTTGGATTTCAGCCCATATATTCTGCCCGTCCAACCCATAAAGCTCAACGCGAAGTGTAATGTTCTCATACTCACCTCAACAACGAGAGTAACACTCATCCAATTGGAGAAATAGATTTATGCACTGGAAATGTATGCGCATGTATAATTCTTTATTGTCGTCGTCCTCGTCGTTGTCGTCGTCTCTGTGGTTATCGTCGTTGTCGTTACCACTGGTACCAACTGTTGTGCGTTAGATTTTGAAGTAGAATACTTCTCTCAGGAAGTTCGGCACATAGGGGTGTGAAATGAAAATCTAAAACCGGAAAAAGTGAAAAATATGTCCAATTTCGAATGCTAATTAATCGGTTAGTATTCGATGGATTTCCTTCGTTTTTGCAGCAATAGATTGGAAAATATTCTAAGATTCTTCCCAAAACAAGATAATTGTAATTTTATTATTCACACTACTGTACTATTGAAAATAGTCTAGCCTTGTCAAAACGAAAAATTCGATCTCTGATTGGTCGTTATATGATTGCTTTCCAAGCACGGTCAACAGAATCATATACCTTGCAATGGAAAACATGCTATTTGGCCTATATAAGAGCCTGTTTCAGCCGAAGCCGCTCATAATAGTTCTAGACAGCGACAACAGCAATCGTCCTTCCCTAGCAGCAGCACTAGCAGTGCAGTGGATACCAGCGATGGCGGAAAGCGGCCACAGCTGTGGCGTAGCAATGGGTAGCGCACTAGTTGCAGCGGATTCCAGCAACGAAAGCAGCTGGGCCAGCTGATGAGGGACAGTGGATACCAATGGCAGCGTATAGCGGCCACAACTGTGACATAGCTATGGATAGCGAACTAGTTGCAGCGGATCTCAGCATAGATAGCGGCTGATGCAGTGAGGCACTTTAGTGAAATGCAGTCTCTGTGAGATAGTGGGCACTAGTAAATGCATTCAATGGAAAGTTGACTCATTTTGACAACACGTGAGCCGTCGAGTTTTGAGTGTTAAATCAGCTTTTCACTGTATACTTTATCACAAGGAATACTTTATTCGCTCTGTCAGTGATAACGCAAAGATGTAATCGGCATCTTCTCCGATACTAAAATGAACAACAAATTGTCCTTTTCAGGATGAAATAGAAACTTGATTGAAGAGTTAATATTTTCTAATGAGTTAATTCACATTTTTGAATTTGTAAAAGTTATAAGTTTTACTTTATCTCCGAGTCTCAAAACTCAATGAATTATCTTTTCCTTCAGTCATGAGCACGACATCCGAAAAAATTTCATCTCAGAATTTAAAAATTGTCAAGTTCCAACCATGACAAGCAACCTACTATATTATTGAAAATGGCCAATCCTTGTTGAAGCGCAAAATTCGATTGATCTGATTAGCAAACGTTTATTTACTAGAAAAAATTACTGCCACGCAAGCAGCCGGGTTATCTTTCTTGTAAAAGTATTCTACTTCAACCTTGCGGTCGTGGCTTTGCACACAACCCTCCTGTTTTTTTTTCGCAACTCAAGCTATCCTTCCTATAAGCAGAACAAAGTTGACTTTATTCTATGATACCGCTGAGTTGCGATCAGGGCGTAAATTCTAAACTTTATAAATCATCCCGCATAAAATAAGCATCCTGCGTTTGAGAGCATATGCTCTAATGAATTTAGTTTTGTAGTGCTTCAAATATCCATATGTCTTATGTTGAAGCTTGCGATAAATTAGTGATAAGAAGACACCCGTACCACGATGCGATGAATCACATCGAAGCGTTTGATGATACTGGGTTCGACATCGATTGCGAAGATTAACTTCAATATTACAGCTATCATAAGCTCCGTGAGCCCTCACTAACCTACACCACCCAGCATTTTCCGAGCCTAACCGCATAATAATCGTGTCATCACATAGTGGCCTCTGCCCCAACAGGGTAAAGCATGCTCAACTCAGCACACCACAGTGGAGCACTAGGCCACTGCGCCAAGCGCTGTTCTAGCCTTCGACAAACATGTCCCCAAAACTCCACCCACTGCGGGCTGATGGAATAGCTTAAACTTTTGATTTCACTAGCCCCGAAGGGGGTTGATACACCATATTTCATCGTAATTTATTTACGAAAATCCAGTATGTCATCCAGTGACGGAAAGTCAGTTTCCCGGGATGATGCAAAGGATGGACGTTTGTACGTTGTACCACACAACAAACACCCCCACACACACACATATGTGTGTATATAAACACACGCCAATCATGTTTTCGTAACCTGCGGCACTGGAAGGCTCTGTGGTAATGGACGGTCAGCATTAAATCACGTTCTGGGTCTTATCGCGCAAAACTGGTTTTGCTGCAGATAAATAATGGCCATTAATCGAAAGCGTCCTTCGCCCCGGAGAGCGACACGCCAGGACATAGGAAGCGACTGCAACTGCGTCGAAATATGGGGAAAAGTTTTACTTGATCGGATAAACGAAAACACCAGTCAAGCAAATGGGTTCAATATTGTGTTATACGGACAGGATGGATGATGATGACACAGTGGCCCGATTGAAGTCGCAAATTGATGGAAAAATTAATTTGATTGTCATGTGAGATACTCTAATCAACTGCGTAGAGAATAATGAGCTTAGTTTATATATCAACTTTCGAATCGAATTTCTACGCATCGATATAGAAATGTAATTAAAAATTCAGTTTTATTAATGCAACCATTTTTTATTTGGTTACCATGGAAGAATGTGAATTTTTATCTTGATTAAGAATTGCCTTCTGATGGGTAAAAATACTGTTCTAGCAAACACAGGCTTGATAAATGTTACGGAACATCTGATCTAGCTAATTCAAACGTAAAGTATTGGGTTGCTCAATTTCTTTGCGACCATATACCAAATGAGGCAGACACGCAGAAAAATATTTTAAAAATTTGTTTATTGACCGCAAAATGGAACTGGGTGAGCTGAGACCTTAGTAATATTAATGATATGCGTTAATTATATCCTTTAAGAATGTATTGTTATGTATATACTGGCACTGATTACGGGGAATGGGAAGAATTTTTTGGGGTGGTCCGTGACAAAAACCTGAACCCGATTGACCGAGGCAAAGTGTTATGACAGTCATCCAAAGCGCTTAAAAACACAAATACAGCGTTAGAGTGTTGGGGTTCTCCAGGCATTCGGTTACCTAGAACATGATAAAACCATCGAAAAACAATATTATTGTACACTATTGGATCGACGGAGAAAAAAGTCATTATGCTCGTGATTCGACTGATAACTGCAAGGCATCGCACTACAAATTGGTTCTCTACACTCCGCATTCATCTTTCGTCAGATTCCGGTGAAAAATTTGTCGCGCTGGCAACTTATTTCACTCGAATGAAGAGATACACCGTGTTCAATGAATTCTGATACAATTTTAAAATTCGCAAACGGCACGGATTTCATGTGTGTTTCATCCCTGATTTTCTGGATAACCCCTTTAAACGTTTGTAAGTTGAAGATCTTGTAATCAGCAAGCATCGACATTATGTAGAACCGGACAAAAAAGTCCATTGAGTTCAGGTTATGGAAGCTTGGCGGGCATTCATTTTTTTAAATCTGTCAAATTGCCCCTAAACCAGCCTCGAACTCAGTTCGCAGTTTGCGCTGGTGCACCATTTATCTGGAACAAATAGTGGTCATCTCCGAACCCAGAACGCCTTTCTGCACTCTGTTATCGATGAATTCTTTGGGACTCCAAAATTTAGTCTCTTACTGCTGCCCACAATCGATCATTGGCGCTTTACAAGTTGTTTCTGAGAAGACTCGAAAACGCTGCGCACTCTAAGCTTCTAGTAGGCCTTGCATCCAAGATCAGTTGCCAACATATAAGGGACCAGTGCTCAGTGGTCCAATTAGGTAAAAAGTAGAACTTAATTCCATAGCTTTTCACCTTCATCCTAGCTTAACAGTGACTTCGGAAATATTATTTGTATAAATGACTCGCCTAATCGTAAATTATCAAAAAATATGAAAATTTCACTATACTAAAAATAAACTAACTTTTTTGGGCTAAGAGATAGAGGAATGGTTTATTCAGGAAAGTTGTAGAAGATTCAAAAATATGAAACTTTGTTAAGCAAGAGAAAATTGTATCTCCATTAGGTACAACGTTATAAAGTATATCATATGGAACTTACTTGAAATTGAGTTTTTTGTACTTCCAGGAGTTTTCTTTACAAAGTTATATTATATTTTAGCTTATCTTTTCGATAACTTCAAGAACGTATAAGTTGAAAAAGGGGCAAGTGGAATCATGATGTCAATACTTTTCCTCAAGGTTCAGCTGAAGTATTTTAAACTCTCGTCGGTTTCATTTGTCCCAATCCACCAGCGAGCGTATGTTACAGTAGGTTTTCATATATTAAAAAACTAACTATTTTGTGTTGAGAGATAGAGAAGTGGTTAATTCGGCAATGTTTTAGAACATGCAAAAATATGAAACTTTGCTTAACAAAGAAAATTTCTATCTTCATTGGGAACAGAGTTACAGAGTATTTTATGTAAAAGCTACTTAAAAGTTAGTTTTTTGCACTTAATTTTTGTTGATTACATTTTACAAGAAAACGTTGTTCTAAAGAAGCATTTGGGCATACTAAACACACGTCTGTTGAATACCACACATCTCCAGGAATTTTGCTTGCAAAGCTATAGCATATTTAACTTATATCTAAAATCTTCTTCTTCTATATCTACAAATGCGAATGTCTGTCTGTCTGTCTATCTCTCTGTCTACCTTAGTGCTGTGCGCCGATCAAATCATCGGCGTAGGCGGTGTAGAAAACTACGACTTTCATCAGCGGCGGCGGCGCGTGTATCGGCGTGCCTTTAATTACCACCTCTTAAATATTGCGTATAATGTTTGATGCTACTTAATACTCTTGATGTGAAATGCTGTATCGAATATTCACAATTCAGGATAATTTACACTCATTGGCTGTGATTCGTGGTATCTCTTGAATCATGAAAAAATCAGTCAGCATAATTATTATCGGCGCGTAAAAAATTTTCTCGGCGCCGCTGACTCAAAATCGTCGGCGAGGACGGCGTAAAGGTTTGCAATATTCCCGAGAATAGATTTCCCAGTAAACGGGAATGAAAGATCTCATTTCCCGGTAACTCCCGGGAACCGGGAGAGGAAAAAATCCTTAGCAAAAATGAGATTTCAAATAAAGTTTATTAATAAAAAGTTTCAAACAATCGTTTACAATTTAATTATCAATTGAAGAACAAAATTTATTCAAGTTCACTCCAGAAATTCATGAACAATCGTCTATGAATCGCCTCAGTTCCGCTGACAATTTTGCGTTAGGCCCAAATAATGAAGTTCGCTTCTGTAAAACTTTGCTTAAGATCGCTGAATCACCGCTGGTGTCTGATTTCTAAAAAACTTGTAAATCAACTATTCCAGCTCTTGCTACATTTTATTTTAAACTGAAGAGTCCAATACTTTTAGTTCTTGCAGATAAAGCTGAGTGTTTGGCAACCAGATTTTAGAGCATTTGAATGCCTTCGTAATTAATGTGAAATCGCGGCCACGAGCTAAGTTACACAGACTGAGTTTTATTAATTAATTTATTTCTGGTCGCATTGATTTACGGGTTTAAATTTTTCTTTTATCAATTTACAGGTTTCAAAATTTTTTGTCAATAAACAAACAAAAAATCAAGCAACTATCCGCTTAGTAGTAAACTCACTAGCAAAATAACATGAGACGAAGAAAATATTTCTTAATTTATCGTTTACTGAATAAGACAGCATATATTTTTGACAAATAAATTAAGCAAAAAATTTGATATTACACGGCACGCAAATATTGATCGTCGTTTCAAGCAAATATTTGCCTCGTATAGTGCACACTATGGAGCTGCTCTACACTTCTACGACATAAGTTTCGTGTTTTAATACGATATTTAGTTTTATTGCAATATTGTATAGAAAATTTTCCGAAATCAATATTCTTATTCCCGGGATCCGGGAATCCCGGGAAAAGGCAATTCCCGTGAAATCGTTCCCGGGATTGCAAACCCTAGACGGCGTGCGTAAAAGTGTCGGCGGCGACGCACTGAACTAGTCTGTCTTTCTGTTTCCTATAGACTCAAACACTACTGGACCGATTGCGATTGAATTTTTGCGACGTTACTGTCTGACGACCTTTTTGTATCTCAAAGGCGTTGTAAGGATGAGAGGCGGGGGTTAATAATGTCAACCTTTGAAGATTTTAAAACTGCTGGACCAATCAGTATTAAATTCGGTATGTAGAATCTGTAGTAGCCGATGTATTTCAATGGCTTCACCTACTCCATAAGCATGGCAAGGGAGGGGGTGCTAAAATTTGTTATTTGCAAACTTCTATATACATAATTTGATCACCGTTCCAATTTGAATTGTTGTTCCAATAAGTAAGTTCTCAAGTATTTTTCTATAACATCGGTTTTCCTGTAGCCAGTGGCTTAGTAAGGAGGAGGGTGTATTATATTTCATTATTTGTAAATTACTGACGCTCATCATGAAAATTTATATACAGTTGTTTTCGAGTATAAGATGTGGTTTGGGGACATAACTCTGTCATTTGAGGGTATATGAATGTTGTCAACCTTTATTAATTTTAAAACTGCCTAACCGATTATCATTTAATTCGGTAAATACACGTCGTATAGCAGCGTATATGTCTCAATTACTATAAATTATATCTCGCTCATAAGCGTAGTTAAAGGGAGGGGGAGCTACGATAACCTTCATTATTTTCGAACCATCTAAAAGTTCATCTTGAAAATTAGAATCTAGGGGTTTTTACGTATCGGAGATGTTTCTATGATATTATGGTGTCGCTTTATTCCACTAGCGTGTACAAGGGAAAGCGTGGGGAAGCGAATTTTTCGTATTTCAAAGAAGAGATCGTTAATTCCTATAATCATTTCCATTTTATTGTAAGGGATAAGCCTAAAGGGTGTTTTTATGGTATTGGTTTCATTTGTTTTTGCAACAATCGATTGAAAATTAGTTACGCCTCCATCAACATGCGGCAAATTTGTTATGTTATGACAAAAACTATTGAAAAATGTCAAGATATATTTTGAGCTCAGATTTCGACCAATTAGAACTGAAAAAAAGTCCAATATGGGTATT